>NC_048218.1:53350476-53350978 GCF_002007445.2 Ailuropoda melanoleuca
AAAAATATTATTATAATAAAAAAATAAAATAAAATAAAATAAAAAAGCTGCTTGTGAAGCTGCGTTGGTATAAGTCCGGTGAGCATTGTAGCTCTGCCCTCTGCATGCTGCCCGGGTCTCAGCCCGTCCTCCCAGCAGGGTGTTCTGTAACTTGCAGCAGTTGAATTTGATGTCTTTCCAATACCCGAACTATCCTTCTGTCCTGCGTGCTTGCTCCTAATTAACCGAAAGTGAAGGACTGTGGCAACGCTGCCTCTTGTGTCAAATCCNCAGCCCGTCCTCCCAGCAGGGTGTTCTGTAACTTGCAGCAGTTGAATTTGATGTCTTTGCAATACCCGAACTATCCTTCTGTCCTGCGTGCTTGCTCCTAATTAACCAAAGGTGAAGGACTGTGGCAACGCTGCCTCTTGTGTCAAATCTATTTATCTGTTCTTTCCCACACAACTTGCAAACTAGAGGATCTGGGACAACTCCCAGTGGGTGTCTGTTGTGGAAGGGAAAA
>NC_048218.1:53351450-53373620 GCF_002007445.2 Ailuropoda melanoleuca
CTGGTGATGGGTAGTAAGGAGGGCACGTATTGCATGGTGCACTGGGTGTTATACGCAACTAATGAAGCATCAAACTTTACATCGGAATCTGGGGATGTACTGTATGGTGATTAACATAATATAATAAAATAAAATTTAAAAAAAATCTGTTGATGCCAACACTTTTCCATTCCTACAGCATCTTGCTCAGAGGCAAGTTGAGTCAGGGACAGCTGTATGCACCAAGACTGCTCTCTTTTTTTTAGGGTCATTGTGAGAGTAGCTCTGTAAGGAAACCAGTCTGAGTTTGGGTGCCAAATCACTGGAGCTTGAGAGAGATTCATTTGAGAGATCCTGGGAATGCCTGCTGCCCAGCTCCTAGGAACCTGGGCGGGGGGGCGGATAGAGATTGTGAGTAGCCGCCTTCGTTGGGGGTAGGAGCCATTGGTCCCTCCTTGCTTATCATCAGGTGACTCAGAATCACCCCCAGCCGTTGCCTGGACAATCCAGTGTGCCACCCACAATTACTTAATTATGATGTGAAAAATGAATGATTAGATCTAATAACTAGTAATTCATTAATTATCAGATCTAACAATGACTAGTTAATAGATCTAATGACAATTTATGAGGTCTTAATAAATCAAATTAGGGGGCGCTTGGGTGGCTCAGTTGTTAAGCGTCGGCCTTCCGCACAGGGCAGCTCCCGGCGTTTTGGGATCGAGCCCCGCATCAGGCTCCTCCACTGGGAGCCTGCTTCTTCCTCTCCCACTCCCCCTGCTTGTGTTCACTCTCTCACTGGCTGTCTCTCTCTCTGTCAAATAAATAAATAAAATCTTTAAAAAAGATAAATCAAATTAAATTGAATAGCAGATAGAGAGCATGTGAATAATGTGGGAAGTAATACAAGGTGCACTGAAAGCCAGATACAGAGGTTTAGTGTCCTGTGACAGGAGATCACAATCCATGGAAGGTTTTTAAGTCAGGAAGTTGCACCACAGAGGTAGCATTTGGGGATTATTGGTCCAGAAGCAATAATTGGTTAGCAGGAGGTGGTGAGAGTGAGGGGAGCCTGTTGTTCTAGAGCCTGGGCTGAAAGTAGCAATGGCAGAAATAGAATAAATATTAAAAGGCAGTGATGGACAGACACTGTGATCCACTAGAATCCCAGAATGAAGGAGGGACTACAGCATGCTTCCTTTCCAGGCTCTAACAGGTTGAATTTAGCCAGCCCGAGAGTCCAACAGAAGACCAGGTCAAAGGAGCTGCTTTGGGATGAAAGAAGACAGAGATTCAGAGACAGGGTGGGTCACTGCGTTGGAAGGAAATCACTAGGAGAATATTTAGAAAGAGATATAATGAAACCCAAAGATAAACTTCTACAATTGCTACAAAGTTGTTTGTTTTGGTTTTAGGTTTCTGGAGTCCGGCAGACCTGGGCTTTAATCCCACTCTTACCTGTTTTGTACTAGTTCCTGCATTTCTTTGAGCTTTCTTTTTCTTATCCTTAAACTGGGGAGGGGATAATAACCACAACCTAGGAGACAATTTGTAAATAAATGTGTTACAGTGTATAAAGGTCTGGAGCACAGGGTTAGGCACGGTAAGCACCCAGTAAATGGAACCAGATGATAAATACATGTTCAGTCCCTTGTGGGTAGAAGTGAGTACTGGGAAATATTGAAATTGGGAGTTGAAAGTCAAGGAATTGCCTCTCTTCCTCTATAAGGTCTGGAACTTTTAAAATAATACTATCTGCTTTTTGAGTATAACATTTGAATTATTGTTTAGGTGAAAAGATTCTAGTTTTTTTTACCCTGAGCACAGGAACTTTTAAAATCCCTTGGAGATTACCAGTGGACCCTGCAAGGGAAAGTAGTCCCTAATGGTGAGCTAGTCATAAAATGCATCATTAATTTGTCCACTTTGATAGAGGTTATTTATTGAGATCAGTGTGAATTTCACCGTCTCTGAGTCACCGCAGCCCTGACAGTGCTCACTTCTTTAAAGGGAAGCCACAGCTTAATCACGCAATGAAGGATTTAAAAATTACAACTCCTGAGACCTGACAAAATACTTTTCTGCCCCACTGACTGACATAAAATGCAAATAATAATTCTGCATTACTTCTCCAGGACATCGTATGGAATAACTAGTTAATGAATGTCAAGAATGTCAAGGATGTAAAAAATAATGATTAAACATTGAAGAAATTGTTAAAATTGTTATTTATTTTTTGGAATCATGGCTTTATCTCATTTCAGTAGCCTGGACCTTCTTTTTCTACAGCTGCAAAAATGCATTTGGTAATTATAAGAATTAATCAAGCCCCAAACTGGATTATGGTGGTGGCAGACATCCTTAATTACAGGCAATGGAAAGTGAAGGTCATTGTTGGTTTAAATCCAGCGTAGGTCAGCGCAGAGAAAAAGCCATTAACAGCTGAATGTGATTTTATGCTCTGAACAGAATGAATTGCTGCCTTGGCCCAGTTTCTTAGTAAACAGGTGTCCCACATCTGAGCTAACAATCACAAAAAGAACCAACTGGCCCCTTCACTGGCAACCTCAATAAACAGGTTCTTGGTGCTGGCTTCACATTAAGCTTACCTGAGGAGCTCTGGAAATGCAGATGCCCAGAATTAAATCAGCATCTCTAGGAATAGAACCCTGGCACCAGGCTTTTATTTATTTTATTTTATTTTATTTTATTTTATTTTATTTTATTTTATTTTATTTTATTTTATTTATTTTATTTTATTTTTTATTTTATTTATTTATTTTTTTAATAATGCTCCAGGCAATTCCATTGTGCAGCTGCATTTATACATCATTGCTCCATAGGAAAGAAAAGACAAAAAGCAATGTTTCTTCACAGTAGCTTTGCAATGAACCACGACCTATGGTGAAGTGTTTATTTTAATGATACCCATATAATGTAAGGCCTGTAGATAAAAAATAGGCTAATAGGCTTTAGTTCTTTGGATATCTAGTTGATGGCTCTGGGGACTATTATGTTGCTATAAAAAATGATCTGTAATCCCAACCTCAGCCACAACTTGGATATTTGATGCTATAACCTGCCTGCAGACATGGACATTTTGAGGTCTCTAAGAGGTTTCTGAGGTTTCAATGCTCACATCTATTTGTCACCCTGTTGATACACAATTTAGATCTTTGCCTGGGGGTGGAAAAGTCTTTACACTTACTAAGTTTATATAAGAAACACAAATGCTTGATTCTTTACCTGCCATCTGAAATTCAGGCCATGGAGCAAGATGTCTCTTAGTTCCTGCCCCCCTTCTGATTGGTGAGTGACAAAGAAGTGTGAGGTACAAGCAATCATAGATGCGGAGTGTACTTGAAAAGGAAGCTAGCTAAACCCATGGAGATCGCTTAGTATATCAAGTGCTCTAGAGTCCCCAGGAAGTTTCATTAGGTCAACAGTATCTTCTCTCTCCATTTTCTCCACAATGCTGTTATCTTCTATTCAGGAGACAGACAGGCCACTGTCAAGGATCGGCCAAACATAATGGCATTCTCTCATCACCTACCTCCTAGAAGAGCTCTGTGTATGATCACCATGATTGCACCCAGTGACTGAAGTTCAAGGGCCACTGAATTGCCGCATCCAGAGAAGGAAATTCTGTACAACTAGCTTTATTCACTGGCCAGGAATCAGTTTTGGTATTACTATTTTTAAAGCACACATCTTTTTTCCCCCCAAAGATTTTGTTTATTTATTTGAGAGATTGAAAGAGAACATGAGCAGTGGGGAGGGGCAGAGGGAGAAGGAGAAGCAGACTCCCCACTGAACGGGGAGCCTGACGCGGGGCTCGATCCCAGGACCCTGAGATCACAACCCAAGCCGATGGCAGCTGCTCAACCAACTGAGCCACCCAGGCGTCCCATAAAGCAAACATCTTATCTTCTCTCTAGACTGAAGACTTGTAGAGTTTCAGAATAAGAAGGAATTCAACTTACTGGATGAGGAAACTGAAGCCCATAATCACATAGCTAGTTGACGGAAGAGCCAGAATTCAAACTGAGAGCTCATAACCCCCACCGAATGCTCTTTCTGCCTCTTACGTAACAGTGGCTTGGGGATGAGGACCCATGAGGAGCCCTGCTCAGGGTTTGGGATGAGCCTGTGTCACTGTTCCTATGCTCTTGGGGGTTTCCCTTGTTTACATTTAAGTCTTACACTGAAAAAATTCTCTGTAAAATATCTGAAGTCTTCAGAAAACTATGGGGGATGGTACAGTTGTGCAAGAAGCAGATGTAATGATAAGCACGTGGAATGGCAACCGCTATTGTTACTCGGGTCATACATGGGACAGAAATTTCACTGAAACTATCGGGCCACTTCTAATATCCTTCAATGTGTAAAATAACCTAAAACCCTTAAACACAAGATGCCAACAGTGGTGTTTTTGCTTTCGTAATTCAGCTTCATAGTACTTTGCATCATGTACATACATTAAAAATGACACCAGAATAAAGGAGGGGAATGGCAAGCATCGGTATTGTCCCATTTTAAAAACTTGAATTAAGTCTATATACATTCAGTATTTCAGCAGTGCATCATTAAATTTTCTGATTTTATGCTTGTGTCAAATTGCTTCCATAATGCTTAATTTCTCATATTACATCTGATGTTGGTTTTTAAAGAAATTGCAAATTACAACAGCTACTTCTGTGGCTGATACAAGTAGATGGTCATACAGTACATTAGAATGTAATTGTCTTTCCCACAAGCCCTAATTATAAAGTATTAAAAAAAAAAGGCAGCAAAGAAGGGACTGATAGAAAACTGTTTCTCATAACAAGTCCATGCCCTTTGGGGTCTTATGTACCAGTGTGGGAATACAAAAATAAACCAAATCATTTGAGGTCAGAGATAAATGATAACAAGCAAAATCCAGCAGGTCTTAAAGGGGTGGAATGGAGAGGGGTTGCTTTTCAGGTAGGTTGGTTGGAAAAGGACTCTCTGATAAGGTAACATTTGGCAAAGATGATGATAAAGGGACCAAGGAAGCTATGCTGGTCTCTGGTAGAAGAGTATGTTCAGTTTAATGGATAATAAATAGTGTTTCACATTTTTAAACATTTTTTAAAGATTTATTAAATTAAATTAATTAATTTTATTTTAGAGTGAGAACATGGCAGTGTGGGGCAGAGGGAGATGGAAAGAATCCTCAAGCAGACTACCTGCTGATCACAGAACCCGCCGTGGGCTCTATCCCAGGACCCTGAGATCATAACCTGAGCCGAAATCAAGAATCAGACACTTAACTGACTGAGCTATCCAGGTGCTCCTCGCATTTTTTTTTTAATTTTTATTTTTTTAATTTTTAAAAGATTTTATTTGTTTATATGACAGAGCAAGCAAGAGAGCACAGGCAGGGGGAACAGCAGAGGGAGAGGGAGAAGCAGGCTCCCCGCTGAGCAGGGAGCCCAACACGGGGCTCGCTCCCAGGACCCTGGGATCATGACCTGAGCCGAAGGCAGACGCTTAACCATCTGAGCCACCCAGGCGCCCTGCCCCTTGCATTTTTAAACTGTTAGGGTTTCCTAACTCCTATGTTTGTTGAGTTCTTGTTGCAAGCGACAGAAAAGGGAGTTCGTTAAAGCATATTGGATAGTTCATTGATGCCCAAAGAGGATTGGAAAACTTGGTGCAGACTTACACAGCCAAGAAAAAGTAGTCAGATGAAAAACAAACAGCTGTTACCAAGAACGAGAACCCCAGCAGCTGGCCCCCTATGGGTTTTGAGCAGGGGACTTGAGCTGTGCAGCAACTGCTTTAGCCCTCAGAAATCATTCTCTGGTTTCCACTTGTTTGTATAATTTTCTTGCTAGTGGAAATCCAGTACCACTAACTCTAATCAGTGGGGCCTAGGTCATATCTCCAGGCCCTCACTGCAAATCATGCAGGATGGTGAATGGTTGGCATTTTCAGCTTTCATGGTTGGGGAATCCCACAAACAACAGAGGGGCTTTATTTGCTGGGTGGTCCTAAGGAATTACAAATTCTAGTATCGCAGATGTCTCATACAATTTAAGTATTCTTTTTTTTTTAAGGTTTTTTATTTATTTATTTGACAGAGAGACAGCCAGAGAGAGAAGGAACACAAGCAGGGGGAGTGGGAGAGGAAGAAGCAGGCTCCTAGCGGAGGCTAGGAGAACGCCGGGATCACGCCCTGAGCCAAAAGCAGACGCTTAACGACTGAGCCACCCAGGTGCCCCCAATTCAAGCATTCTTTAGCAGTAATCATGTTTTCTTATATTGTCCCTAGTTTCAGAACGGTTACTATCACTGTAGTATTTATAAAGATGACCCGTTTATTTAAAGTACTTAAGCATCCACAGTATACCATTATATTTGCTATAAGTTCATTACTTGTATGATCTAAGCAGAGCCTTAATGAGACAGAAACAGAATTTCACTTCAGCTGAAAGGATTTAGATTATATATAACAATGGATATGTATAATTTACCCTGGAAATGTGAAAATGGATTTTTGTGCTGTTGCTGGACAAAACTGAGAAGAGGCATTGGAAGAGATGTAGTTTGCATATGTAAATAAGTCGTGTGTGCACAGCTGGCTTCATTACCCTGTGAGAACACGTACAATACCATTACCATTACCATCTAAACCTCAATTTCTCCAGTACCCAAACCATTTTGTGGGGCCTCAGTCTACACCCAGATATGAAGTCTAAGCCTCAGTAATGTCAGATGTCTCCAGTAAGGTGGCATCACATTTACTAACGCGTATTGCCGACACGTCTGGTTGTCCCACCACTGCCTCTGATACTGGAGTCTTCTAGGTACAAATACTTTCTTCTGTGTCCATCTTTCGATTGTTTATTGGACCTCAAGGCAGCACTGAATAAGTTCGGTATCTCGTAATATCTTTTGTGAACATAGCTGTAAGTTTCTACCCTTAACTCTTTTACAAAAGTATAAAGCTAGTTAATCAGTTCAAGTAAGAGAAAAATGAAGTGTCTCTTGCTTTCATGGTTTTTACCAACACTCTTCCTCCACGGGTCTTTGTCTTACTAGGATCATCACCATAAACAGCAGTAAAATGTCCCCTTTCTCCTTCACTGAAAAAATAAAGCAAAACGATCCTTCCTCACATCCACAGACACACAGATTCATCTGCAGGTGACACTGGACAAAAAGCAATCCAACGTAGATTCAGTTTAAACACTCTGATACTCCCATACTGATAAGTAATGGAAAATGAAATGTACAGTGATTAGCTATACAAATCAGGCATGTTTGGTTCAAACAATTACTTAGTTGTCTTTTGTTACAGCTAATGTGGAAGCTCGGTTGTCCAAACGACCAAAGATCCCTGTTCCAGCAATTATTTTCAAATCTAAATTGGGAAGTAATGTGCTCTCGATGTGGTTAGTTATACGAAATCTATTAAAATGTGCCATTAAAAACAGGAATGTAGCAGCCTGGCTCAGTTCAGATCCAGAAACAGATCAATAAAGCAGAAAAGTCTGCTCTTGGTATCCTAACTGAGCAGTTTTGCTTAGCTGTTCTTGAGTAATTATATAGTAGGCTGGGGAAATGGGGTAACATGTTCTCAGCCATGTACATAGTTGAACACCTTGTATTTGTATGTGCAGATTCTATAAAGAGACCAAATTACATTTAAAAACATGGTTTTTTTTTTCTTTTTTTACCTTTTTTTTTTTAGACTTATTTATTATTTATTTGTCAAAGAGAGAGAGAAAGCACAGGGGGAGCAGGCAGAGGGAGAAGCAGAAGCTGAGCAGGGAGCCGGATGAGGGACTCAATCCTGGGACCCTGGGATCATGACATGAGCCGAAGGTGGACGCTTTACCGACTGAGCCACCCAGGTATCCCTAAAAACACATTTTTAAAAAGATTTTATTTATTTGCGAGAGAGAGAGAGCACAAGCAAGGCAGAGGGGTAGAGGGAGAGGGTGTAGCAGACCCCCCACTGACCAGGGAGCCCGACGTTGGTCCAATCCCAGATCCCCAGGATCATGATCTGAGCCAAAGGCAGATGCTTAACTGACTGAGCCACCCAGGCACCTGTAAAAGCACTTTTTAATTTTTCTTCATAACAACCTGTTACAGGAAAGAAACACAGCAGCATTTTATAATAGAGGAGGCTGTGTTGCTGAGAGAGGGTGACAAAGTAAAAGGTGTCTAGACTACTTCTAGACTGTAAGTCTCTGGTCTAGAGCTCTGCGTATGGTCCCTAGGATAACGATGTAAAAAAGGGATCTCTGGTTGCATACATTCCTATCCTTTGTAGGTTTGCATTTTGCTGGCACATCTTACATATGCATTTTCCATCTTGTGTTTCTTATTATTTAATCCTTTGGAAACTGCTTTTCCTTGTCTAAACTCCCTATTCATACGAGTCTTGGATTTAGTATTTTGTTCAGCATGAAGGCATTTTGGGCTTTATAAGAACATGGATTCATATGGTATGGAATTTAGTGTAACAGCTCTATCTTAGATTTTGAGTATCTCATTTTCAGCATTTCTGTAAGAATGTTGTAAATCTGTCCTTTAATATTGCTGCAAGAGAGTGTCCCATGCCAGCTTACCTGACAATTTACCGTTTGCTTTGAACTAGAAGCACATTCTGTCCTTTATGCTTGGTGGAGGGTCATCAGTATATACTTCAAGCTCCATCTGTAGTACAAAGACCTGGTTTTTGTAGTGCTCAGTTTTTTCAGCTAATGCATATGATTTTGTCTTTCCCAAGTAATAATACAAATGATACAAATTTAACAGGTTGTAAAGACACAAAAATTTGCCTTTGAGATATGGCAGGATTGTATTACTATCCTTTTCCCAGAAACTAATACTTTAGTATTAGTAAAAGAGTCATAACAAAACAAAACAGAACTTTTTTTTCCTTTAGTATAAATTGCATGTCTCAGAGGAGATTATGGTGCTTTAAAGATCTTGTATTTTCACATTCCTGTGATATAAGTGGGAAAATAATTTAATATTCTTTTGATTATCATCAACAAATACTGACGGTGATTTTATTATGTTGGAGATGTAGGAAGCAGAGATGTTTAAGATTGTATAAGCCTCAAAGCCACTTACATGCTAGATGGAGTAGAGAAGACTTATTCATGAGAAGATAAAGAATAAGGCAAAATTGATGCTAAGAATATTGAGTGGAGCTCACGTTACAGAAGGACTCTCACTTATAAACATTCAGAGTAGGTAGACCATTGATACGAACCAAGCTATTGACCAGAGCAAACCATGCCACCCCAGCCTGCCAACAACAAATGGTGCTTATGGCCTGTGGCGTCAGTCAGTGTGGCCTTACTGATCGATGGGATTTCAAACAGCCTCTTAGATCCTAATGATTGTAAGTATGTGTAAATGCCAAAATAATTCAGTAAAGGACATCAAAGACTGAAGTAGTTGGAAAATATGGACTTAAGGTACACTTTAATGGAAGAGGTAGACATTTTAGTAGACAGTGGGAAAAGGAAATGAAGCAAGAAAGGAAACAGAAAGAAATGTGAATGGCCATTTGAGGAATACCAAGTAGACTTGGTAGGATTAAGTGTAGTGTTTCTTCAGACGTTAAATGTTAAGTTGGGAAACATAGATAGAAGGCAGACTGAGAGTTTGAAAGTACAGGGTGATATATACACACATAGCATATATATATAAAGTGTTAAATGTATGAAGTCTGTTACTGAGAGCATGTTGGTATCAGGGATGGGGGTGAGAAATGAACTCAACTACATTTATTTAGCATCTGTGTTGTGGTTATTGTGGTAAGTGCTTAACATTTGGTTCTTTGACTTCAGAAACTGTCAGAATATAAGGATGTTACAAGCTCACCGAAAAGGGTAGTCCAAATGGGAAAAGAAAGAAAGAAACAGTTTTCATTTTTTTTTTTTTAAGATTTATTTATTTATTTGAGAGAGTGCACGAGCATGAGCAAAGGGAGGGGCAGAGGCAGAGGGGAGAGAAGGAATCTCAAGTAGATTTTAGTCTGAGCATGGAACCAGCGTGAGGCTCAGTCTCATGACCCTGAGGTCAGGACCAGAGCCGAAATCAAGAGTTGAATGTTTAACCCACTGAGCCACCCAGGTGCCCCAAGAAAGGAACAGTTTTTAAATTGAAAGGATGTGAAACCTGATTCTAGGGGCCAAAAAGGGGAAGGTCAAGAATACTGCAAACTTTGAACTGAGTTTTGAGGCACAAACATTTAGGGGTTGGGAGAAGGAAAGTAGCAGAGATGACAGATAAAAAGCTTGAACTGAAGAAGGAGAATCAGGATATGCAGTTATAGAAACCTATGGGTAACACAGTTTTTATATTAAAGGGGAAATTTCACTGAAGAGCCCTGTGTATAATTCAGGTTCCCCAGCTTCCAATCATTCCTGTCATTTATCCCAATACTAATCTGGCTGCTGAGGTTTGAAATAAAGCCATGCTTCATTTACCTACAAATTTAGTTCCTTGGGCAGAAAAAAAAAAAATGGTAGGTCGTGATACTCTGTTTTGACAGATTCTGATTTTTTTTCCTTTTAACTGTCAGGAAAAAAAATCATTAAATCGTTACTATAAAACAACAAAACATTAATAGCCTTACCAAAATCTTCATTCACATTGCCTGCTGACGCTCTTGCAAGAAGTGTTTTAAATTCTACATCTGAAACTAATATTACACTGTATGCTCACTAACTAGAATTTAAATAAAAACTTGAAACTATAAAAAAGGAAAAAAAAAAGAATCATTTTCTAATTCTTTTCTTCCATTTGCCTTATCTCTTACTTCCTGGGAACCAGAGCCAGTGAAAAACCAAAGAAGTTGACTTGGGAAAAAAAAGACAAAACAACCAAGAACCTTGTTATTTGGATCACATGAGATAATGGTATCCTCGTTACTGCCTGTTACATCCCCAACTCTGTTGTTTAGTACTCTGAAATCACAAACTCCAGTTAATGCACACAGATGAGAGAGTAAAGAGTAAAATCAACAAGATTTGGGAAGTCTGAGGGTAATGTCACCAGTAGTCTGAGGGTAATGTCACCAGTAGTCTTCCCTAAAAATTTCACTGTTCTAGTGAAATAGAAATAGTTTCTTGTTTCAGTAGTAAGAAAGGTGCTTTTCATGCTGAGGCCTCACTTAAAGATGGAAGACGATTGGTTAGTTGCTTATATAATCTTATTACATAAGTTGATGGAGAGGCCATCTTTATTTTTGTTTCTAGCTCCAATATAAATAAAAATGGGTGTAGTTTTTGTCATTAATCAAATAGGTAAGAGCTAAAAATTGTGCAAAATTTAATTAAAAGATGAGATAACTGCATTCCTAGGTGGTTTTTAGCGTCAGACTTACTGTCTTCTGGTACGAAATAATTAAATGGATCCTTCAAAACATATAGGATATGATTTGTTATAGCAAGGAGACCTTTCAAAAAGTGAGACAATGGGGAAATTAAAGCAATATTTATATCACTAATAGAGCATTACATAACATATTGAAAAATACATATTTTACTTATTTTACTTATTTATTAGTCGTTGTTTTTAATTGTGCACATAGCAAGTAGATGCCCAGATTCAGGGTGTGCAGAGTTTCTCTTGTAATTGCGTGCATGTTGGTTGGAGGTGGACTTTTCTGCAGTTGTCTGTGCTGGCAGGGCAACAGACTTGCTATAAACACTGACCTGCAGTCTGACTTCCACAAGAACTGGAAGGAGGAATTTGTGGTAGATAAACGAACTGCATAGATTGATAATACATGATAAAACATACTAAAATTATCATTTTGTGATTTTTTCCCTAAATCAAAGTATTATGTTTAATTTCCCAATAATATTCAAAAGGCGTATTTCCCATATTTGTCTGGAGAACACATGGATAAATAGGATGAGAGACACTTCTGAGATACTATCTTTTTTTTAAAAAGATTTTATTTATTTATTTGACAGAGAGACAGCCAGTGAGAGAGGGAGCACAAGCAGGGGGAGCAGGAGAGGAAGAAGCAGGCTCCCAGCGGAGGAGGCTGATGTGGGGCTCCATCCCAGGACTCTGGGATCACGCCCTGAGCCGAAGGCAGATGCTTAACGACTGAGCCACCCAGGCGCCCCTGAGATACCATCTTTAAAACTGGTTTTGAAAACAATACCTGGCATATAAAGAGCACTCAATAAATATTTTTTAAATAATTGTCTATAAAATGACTTAATCTTGCTGCATCCTGCTTTCCAGTGATTAGCTTTAGTATTCTCCTACTGTACTTATTTTACTTACTGCAGAGCAGATCATGAAACCTGGAATAAGTAGATAGAGGAAAAGCAGTGGGACCAAGTATATATAGCTAATTTGTACTTTTCTAGGCGAAGAAAGCTGCAGTACATAATCCTGTTTAAGCCTGTGCATGGAGGTTTGGGTAAGACCATTTCTGAAAGAGTGGACTACAGGAAAACTACAAGCTTGGGAGCTTCAGAGCTCCTGAAAGCAATAACGTGTGTGGTTGAATTTATGTATCAGAACATTGGTTTCTAGGCTTTTTTAGCTATTGTTCATCTGTAATGCAGATGAAAGCTTTGCTGCTCTGGTTGACTTAGGTCTAAGGTAGCTTGGAGACAGGCTTTCTTGGTCCCCCAGCTTCCTCTACCACGGTCACAGAGGGGCTCTGCAGGGCAGTGTTTGGAAATGACTGCATTAGAAATCAGTTAAGTGGGCTACAAGGAACACAAATGTTTGCTAACCGACAGATTGAATGAAAGTAGGGGTCCATGAGTAGACTCATCTATCTGATGAGATGTTGAAGAAGAAGGTGAAGGTGATGATGATGATGATGATGATGATGATGATTATGGTTGTGATAAAACACTTACCAAATCCTTTCTGTGTGCTAGGTATTGTTCCAAGTGTTTTTATTTATTTAATTTTCACGGTGAACCAGTAAGGGAGAGACTAGTATCAGTTCCATTTTACAGATGAATAAACTGAGTCACAGAGTGGTTAAGCAACTTGCCCAAGATCACAGAGCTAATAAGCAATCATAAATGTGAGTAAATCTTATTGATTAATATTAATATAATGAATAGATAATTGACTACTGTGATGAATTAAGTAATTACGTCCTCCTTTATATCTAGAAATCTACGTCTACGTCTGTATCTCTGCTATGTGCCTGATGATGTGAAATATGTAGAATAAATCAAATAAAAAATAAAACACATTTCTCCCATTGAAGCACATACAGTTTTGTTAGAAAGATGGACTCACACATAATACAACCTGATTCTACATTTGTTTAAGTACTTTTTTATTTTTTTATTTTTTTATTTTTTATTTTTATTTTTTTTTTTAAAGATTTTATTTATTTATTTGACAGAGATAGAGACAGCCAGCGAGAGAGGGAACACAAGCAGGGGGAGTGGGAGAGGAAGAAGCAGGCTCACAATGGAGGAGCCCGATGTGGGGCTCGATCCCAGAACGCCAGGATCACGCCCTGAGACGAAGGCAGACGCTTAACCACTGTGCCACCCAGGCGCCCCTAAGTACTTTTTTAATATAGGAATTAAAGGCAGTAAGAGATCAGAGATTATTTGGGGAGATCACTGTAGTCTGGACTGATTATTAATGATTATTAATTATTAATTATTCTTTGTTTAGAAGAGGGGATAAAATCAAAAATTGTAGAATAGGTAATAAGGATAAGAGAATTTACTAGGTTGATAGAAAAGTGAGGAAAGATGTGGATTATAAGTATGCAGGTATCAGTACAGAGATAAATGTGAAATTAGGGTTCGGTGTGGGCAACTGAAAAGTTGGATTGGAATGATACAGTTTTTGGAGGCTGTCTTAGCTCAGGCTGCTGTTAACAAAATGTCATAGACTGGGTGGCTTAAACAACAAACATTATTTCTCATAGTTGTAGATGATGGAAAGTCCAATGATAACTGGAATATTTGGTATCTTGTGGCTTGCAGATGGCCATCTTCTCATTGTATCCTCACATGGCTGACAGCAGAGAGAGAAGCAAGCTCTCTTGTAGCCCATCTTAAAAGGGCGCTAATCCCATGATGAGGGCTCCACCCTCATGACCCAATTACTTCCCAAAGGCCCCATCTCCAAATACTATTACTCTGGAGACTTAGGTTTCAACATAAATTCTGGGGGGGACACAAACATGCAGTCCATTACAGAGGGCCTTGAATATAGAGAATAGAGTCCGTGTTCTACTTTGAAATTCATTGTGCATGTTTTTGAGAAAAACAAAGCAGTAGACAAAAGTAGTGTGATTAACAGCGATAGCAGGTTTAATATGCTATTGGATACAAGACAAATCAGTACAGGGATTGAGTAGACCTTGAACTAAGGAACTCTGTGAGGAAGGTATTGGAACAATTCAGGAATGGGCTAATGAACACCCAAATTAGAGTCATGGCAATGGGAATAAAAATTAGAGGAGAGAGAGCATCAGGAGTCCATTTTATGGCTGGATTCAGTCACTTGCGTTTGGCTGCAGGTTAGAACCCTCATAGTGAATTTCTGCTGAATATTTTCTGAAGCACAGTAACTACTTTGTAATGTGGGAGTAAAATACGGTGGCTGCTGGCCCCAGATTCTTTGGCTTGTTGCAGCTGTAAATCACTGTATAAATATCTTAAAACAGGAAATTTGGGTGTCAGGGAAAAAAATATGTAAAAGCGAGACAGAAGAGACTTGGTACTCTCAAAAAATAAATGCGAACAATTTAATAGTAATAGAATTTGTCATAAATATATTAATTGGAAGTCAAATAGTTCACCCACATGGATCATCTACTATGCACATGTCTAATTATGCTGCTACAGACGAACTCACTTTGAAAAACCAACCAAAACATTTTGCATATGTCAGAGACATATTTCTCCTTAATTTTATGGATTTTATATGTGAAATTATTTTAAACATTAGTGGCAAATTACTGTCATTAGAATACTATTCTCCCATAAGTTTTCACTAGAAAAAATTTTGGGGGTGTTAACAACCATTCCATTTTACCTGATATGAATATCATAGGACAGCAGAAGGTGGCAAACTTTTCCAGGGGAGCTATCTCACTAGCCTGAAATTCAGCAAATGCTGAAGTGCACTGGTGTCAAAGTGGGTGATACATATTTTTTACTATAGTACATAATTAAAGCCTTAACTGCCATCGGAAGCAGGCGTATATTTCACCCCTTTGACTAGATTAGAACCCAAAGCAATTTAATTTCAGAATAGTTTTATGCTGAAAATTAAGGGATGACATTTGTCCTATGGGATAAAGTAATAGGAAAGAGGGTAGTGAAGTGCGCTAAGTCTGTGGACCCATGTATGTCCTCAGCATTATATAATTTCTATGTCCATGCATGGTTTCCCTTCATGTAAAGCTCTGGAGGGTTACCATAGCTGGCTCAGGGGGCTGGTGAGGGATAAAAAGAGAGAGGAGGATGTTCCTCATGATGTATCCTTCAGAAGAGCTAGAAAGGTGAAGAGGAAAAGGGCTTGTGTCTCAGTGTGAACCTTCCTCTCAACTCCTGCATTCTTCAGAGTTACAGTACAGCTGGCTCATAACCTCTTCTCCCGTTCACCTCCTTGCTTCATCGTCCCCACACTCTTCGGGGTGGGGGAATGAGACCAAGGCTTTTTTTCACTTTCGGGTTCTCTCTGAGCTCTTAGGAAGACAGCTGAGAGGAGGGAATCAAGCCAACTTAAAGCTGGGTTGGGAAGGACACCAAACGTGGCTTTGGTGTCTTCTCATCTCTCATTCATTGCATTTCTACATTCCCCGGTTTGTCTTCTTTCCAGTTTTTACAGACTGAATTGTGTACCCCTCAAATTCATATGTTGAAGTCCTCTCAGTACCTCAAAATGTGACTATATTTAGAGATAGGACCTTTTAAGAGGTGATTAAGTTAAAGTGTGGCCATTAGAGTGGGCCTTAATAGAATTTAACTGGTGTTTGTACAAGAAGAGAAAATTTGGACACATGAGAAGAAACACCACAGGCTTATGTACACAGGAGGACAACCGTGTGAAGAGGCAGCAAAAGGTGACCATCTGCAAGCCCAGAAGAGAGTCCTCAAAGGAAATCAATCTGGTTGGCACTTTGATTTTAGACTTCCAGCCTCCAGAGCTGTGAGAAAATAAATTTCTGTTGTTCAAGAGACCCAGTGTGTGCTCTTTTGTTATGGCAGCCCCAGCAAAGTAATAGATCAATGTTCTTCTAACCCTCAAGGTCCTCCAGTGACTGCCTCATCTCAGTATTGGTATTTGCCTTCAAACTACGTCAACAACTCATTGGAAATCACTGTTGTATTTGTTGTAGGAGTGTCCTATGATACAGTCATTCTCAGTATCCCGTAATGTCTCCTTGAGGAGGACCATCAAGTGATCTCGAAAGATCTCATGGATTACACTTTGGGGTCCCTAGCCTTTATTCTTATTCCTTTCTTTTCCCAAGCATTTTCTTCTCTTAAACTTAATATGTCATTTATTTGTTTCTTTATACATATTTAAAGTAATATATAGTTAAATTTAGAAATACTGATTTATTTGACTCATGTTTTAAGAAGAAGATTAGTTCAAATTACTCACATGCATCTTTGCCATCAGTATCTTTATGATCAACAGGCAGTTTTCCAAAAAAGTCCAGAGTGTGAATATGAATTATGACTCTAAATCTAGTTCTTACCACAGCACCAAATCTTTCTCAATCCATAGATCTGTCAGGATTTGGTGAAGGATGCCACATCTTATCAAGATCAACATAACATTAATTTTTATACACTTGAAACCCATGGACAGATTGGTGGGGGTAGCAGAGATGAAATATGCAGGAATTATATGTAAGATCAGCATATGAAAGTTCTCTGAGTATGGTACCCTGAACTTACATAGGTCACTGTCATTCATTGCCCTCATGGCAGGTGTATATGCTGTCCCTCCACTTTCCTAATGCTTGAAGGTTACAGGCTATGGAATACTCTTTGGAAAACACTTGTACCAGATCCAATCCACAGTCAGTCTAGCAACTACTTGGAAAAGCAAAATCACCTATTCCCACAAGTGAAAAATGGATCATTGCAGACACCATCCATGAGTCCTTATACCACTACTCCAAGAAATATGTGTGGGTGTGTTGAGTATATTTTTTAAAAAGATATTTAATTTTTTATTGAGAGAAGGGGGAGGAGCAGAGGGAGAGGGACAAGCAGATTCGGCGCTGAGTACGGGGTCTGATGTGGGGCTTGACCTTAGGACTCTGAGATCATGACCTGAGCTGAAACCAAGAGTTGGATGCTTGGGGCGCCTGGGTGGCACAGCGGTTAAGCGTCTGCCTTCGGCTCAGGGCGTGATCCCCGCGTTAGGGGATCGAGCCCCACATCAGGCTCCTCCGCTATGAGCCTGCTTCTTCCTCTCCCACTCCCCTGCTTGTGTTCCCTCTTTCACTGGCTGTCTCTATCTCTGTCAAATAAATAAATAAAATCTTAAAAAAAAAAAAAAAGAGTTGGATGCTTAACTGACTGAGCCACCCAGGCGTCCTGTGGTAAGTATATTGATAGGAAAGTTTAGTTTAGATGGTTTGGGTAATTTTAAATTGAATCTTTTTTCTTTTGTTATGTAATTCTATAATAAATGTAAGTAACTTGGAAAAAGCCACCTCTCATTAGTTTCCATGTTATTATGTCAAAGCAGTGGAGTGTGATGGTCTTAGGCTGCTGGAGATTTGACAATGTCATCTTCACTTCTATCTAAAGTTTTTGAGATATGTACTTACTAATTCCACGTATGATGTTATTGAAAAATTCCTCTTATGCTACCAGGAGTCACATCACTTACGAAGTTGGTGCTCTTTCATGTCCTATTGCTGTATATTTATAATCTCCGCAAGTAACCACTTGCTATACAGCTCTTTTAAAACATTTTTTTTTCACTGTCTTTGATCAGGTCTTTATTGAAAATTAGCTGTCCAAAATGATTTGACTTTTAGAGAATAAACAAATGTAAGTTTTTAAGCAGCAGGCTCCCTGTCTTCCATGCTGGGCTCCTTTTCTGCAGGCTTCCTATCTGCTGCAGGGTTCTTGGTAGCTGCAGCTTTGTTCCCACCAAAGATTTCTTCTTCTTCCCACCAACAGCCTTCTTTTCCTTTCGTCGCTACCACAGGCTTCTTGCCTGGAACCCCTGTCTCATCGGATTTGGCTTCTATGACTGCTGCTGCCTTACCCATCTGGCGTTTGTGATTCTTGGCCTGGCGAAGAACCGTGTTCCGGCACATGGTCTTTGCATATGGACGGGTTTAGCTTCAACATGATTCTCGGGTTCTTCTGTGGATTCTTCTTCAGATTCAGCGATGAATCTTCTTGCGTGGTGCTCATAGGGATCTTTCGATCTCTGGACTTTTCAAGATTCTCCTAAGGTCTGTATTAAACATCTTGTGCATGGGCAGGTTGTAGTTACTCTTGAGCGAGGCAGCCTTACGCCAAGTGCCATACGGATCATCTAACTTGCGGAAAGCACTTTCAGTCCAAATGCAGAAACGTCCCACATGCCCACCAGGAGCAAGTTTCAAAATGTTCAGTTTGCTTACATTAAGTAAAGTAATTCCAGGGATGTTCTGAAGGCCTTGATGATACCCTTGTCTTCATTGTAGGTGATGCAGGGTCCCCTTCGATGGATACATCAATGGTTTCTCATTTTGCCCCTGCCAGTTCTCATTCACTGAGAGGCGTAGACCTTTTTGATATTACTCCAGGCTTTAAGTTTCTTAGGAAGCAAAACAGCCTCCTTGGTCTTCTTGTAGCCTTCAACTTTATCTTCAGCCACCAAAGGAAGTTCAGGAACTTCCTCAGTATGATGACCTTCAGACAGCACCAGTGCTGTTAAGGCTGAGGGAGCCAGGGCAGAGCAGATGGCATATTGCTTCTGTGTTGTGTTCACTCTATGAATGCCAGGTTTTGTTTGGTGCAAACATGCAGCCCCCAACGACACACATTTCCAAAAGCACCCTTGCCAGAATGGTGAGTCCCACTGCCTCGAACTCTAGGAATTTGAGCCATGGATCTGCCAGTGCTCCAAGACTCAGCACTGGGTTGATGACCTGCTAATTCGCTGGCAGCCTATGGCTGTCTGTTGGTTTTGTGCAAGTTGGTGTGAACAAAGTTCATGGTATCAGGTCAGATGGGAGCCTTGAACACAGCAGGCAAAGTAACACTTTTGTCAAATGATTCCCCCTTTTTGGAGTACACAGATACCAGTGGGCTAGCACAAGCCATCGAGGGGAGAGGGGAGTGCCACGCTCCTCAAAACATTTTTAACAAAGCCACACATACACTGATTTCCGAGAGACAAATAGTTCTTATAAAACCTGTTGTAAAAACCATCCATCTCCTTTCCCGTACTCTCACTTTTGGAGGGTTATTTTGGGATGTATTTCTGTGTCTCTAAATAACATGCTTTATTGCCACTTCTTGGTTTGTTGGTTTTAGGCATGACCTATTGACTTTCAGATTTAGTGGAATTTTCAGAGCTCGTGGAATTTCATCACTCCCACTCTCCACTGCACAAGTGCCGCTTCCCAGCCCACATTCTCTTGATAGAGCTCAAAACAATTGATAGTGAGCCATGTAGCGAACCTTGATGATTTTGCTTTCCTTGCATAATGTTATATTTTCCCCAGAGGTCATACAATTATCCTCTCAGGATGTTGAAATACATCAGGTGTTCTGTCAGTTTTATCTTGTGAAGAAATTTCTTCCTGAAAGCCTTCTACCCTACTGCAATCTGGATTGTTTTCCTTCTTTGCTGAGGAACAGCTGTTATTATAGAAACTTCCTTCACTATCACTTGGGAATTCTTTTGGTCTCTCTAATGGGGATGCAGTTTTTCCTTAATATGTCATCCTCTTTCTTGGCTTCCATCTTCATTTAGTGAAGTTCATCCTCCTGTAGACTCCTGAGAAAGAGGAGGAGGGGGAGGTAAACTTCAAACATCCTTCATGTCCAGAATGTCCTTTACCTTCACATTTAATTTTGAGTCTGGCTGGATATAATGTATAGATCTTCCTCAACATAATGGTGGTTATGACTTGATAAGTCCATTGAAAGTTGAAAATATTGTAAATTGGAAAAGGGGCATCTGGGTGGCTCAGTCAGTTAAGCATCTGCCTTTGGTTCAGGTCATGATCTCAGTATCCTGGGATCAAGCCCCAGGTCCGGCTCCCTGCTCAGCGGCAAGTCTGCTTCTCCCTCCCCCTCTGCTCTTCCCTCTTGCACTCTCTCTCTCTCCCTCACTCTTTTTCAAATAAATAAATAAATAATCTAAGAAAAATAGACAAAGCATTTAATATACCTAACCTATGGAACATCATAGCTTACCCTAGCCTGCCTTGAACATGCTCATAACATGTTAGCCCACAGTTGTACAATATCTCTTGTAATTTATTGAGTATACTGGAAGTAAAAAGCAGAGTGGTTGGATGGGTACAGAATGGTTGTAAGCATATGGTTGTTCAGCTTTCTGATGGCATGGCTGCCTGGGAACTTTGGCTCCCCTCTGTTGCCCAGCATCATGAGAGAGCATCGTATCACTTATTGCTAGCCTGGGAAAAGATCAAAGTTTGAAGTACAGTGGATACTTAATGTGTAGTGCTTTCATACTACCTTGAAGTTGAAGAATCATTCAGTCAGGGACCGTAAATATACCTCTTTCGTTCAGTACTTTAAAGTTATTGCTATGTATCTTTAAGGTTCCTTATGGTGGTATTGTTTGAATATGACCTGCTTCTTACTGTTCTCTTGATCACCAGGTTCCTGAAATTTCATAATATGTTTTATTGTAGTATATTTTAATCCATTGTTCTGAGTTTTTTCTTAAAGATTTTATTTATTTATTGTATTTGGAAGAGAGAGCGAGAGAGCAGGGGGAGGGGCAGGGGCAGAGGGAAAGAATCTCAAGCAGACTCCACTCGGAGTGCAGAACGTAGTGTGGGGCTTGATTTCACGACCCTGAGATCATGATGTGAACCAAAACCAAGAGTTGGACGCTTAACCAATTGAGCCACCCAGGCTCCCCTGTTCTGAGTTTTTTCAATCTGAAAGAGCGTATCCTTCAGTTCTGGGGACATTGTCTTGAAAA
Organism: Ailuropoda melanoleuca; assembly: GCF_002007445.2. NCBI lineage: Eukaryota > Metazoa > Chordata > Mammalia > Carnivora > Ursidae > Ailuropoda > Ailuropoda melanoleuca. The sequence continues at coordinate 53,372,595 of NC_048218.1, forward strand.
ATCTCTTAATGATTTTCTCTCTTCATTTTCTATGTTCTTTTTTCTGTGATTTCTATTATCCAGGTACTAAACTTCCTGAACTAGTGTAAGTCTTTATTTCCCCCAAGTTACTATATTTTGCATTGAGGCTTTGCTCAGATGTTGGATTTTTAAAAATATTCTTAAAAATTTTTTATTTATTTTAGAGACAGGGAGAGAGAGTATCTTGAGCAGACTCCATGCTGAGGGCAGAACCCTGTGTGGGGCTTGTTCTCACAACCCTGAGATCATGACCTGAGCCGAAGTCAAGAGTCAGTTGCTTAGGGGTGCCTGGGTGGCTCAGTCAGTTAAGCATTTGCTTTCAGCTCAGGTCATGATTCCAGGGTCCTGGGATCGAGCCCCACATCAGGCTCCCTGCTTAGCAGAGGGTCTGCTTCTCCCTCTTCCTCTGCCTCTCTCCTCTGCTTGTGCTCGCTCTCTCAAATAAATAAATAAATAAATAAATAAATAAATAAATAAAATCTGAAAAAAAAGAGCCAGTCGCTTAACCCACTGAGCCACCCAAGTGACCGTTTTTTTAAAGTGTAGTTAACATACACTGTTACATTAGTTTCATATGTACAATATAATGATTCAACATTTTTATACATTACTCAGTGCTCATCGCAATAAGTGTACTCTTAATCCTCTTTATCTTTTTCACCCACCCCTCACTCACCTCCTCTCTGACAACCAGCTCTTTATTCTCCATACTTGAGAGTCTGATTTCTTGGCTTTTTTTTCTGTTTGTTTTTTGTTTCTTAAATTTCACCTATGGGTGAAATCATATTGAATTTGTTTTTCTCTGACTCACTTACTTCACTTAGCATTGTACCCTCTGGGTCCATCCATGCTGTTGCAACCGGCAAGATCTCACTCTTTTTATGGCTGAGTAATATTCCATTGTGTATAAATACCACTACCTTCATTATCCATTCATTAATGGATGAATACTTGGGTTGTTTCCCTATCTTGGCTATTGTAAATGATACTGCAATAAATATATAG
>NC_048218.1:53373904-53405087 GCF_002007445.2 Ailuropoda melanoleuca
CTTTACCTTCACATTTAATTTTGAGTCTGGCTGGATATACTGTATAGATCTTCCTCAACATAATGGTGGTTATGACTTGATAAGTCCATTGAAAGTTGAAAATATTGTAAATTGGAAAAGGGGCATCTGGGTGGCTCAGTCAGTTAAGCATCTGCCTTTGGTTCAGGTCATGATCTCAGTATCCTGGGATCAAGCCCCAGGTCCGGCTCCCTGCTCAGCGGCAAGTCTGCTTCTCCCTCCCCCTCTGCTCTTCCCTCTTGCACTCTCTCTCTCTCCCTCACTCTTTTTCAAATAAATAAATAAATAATCTAAGAAAAATAGACAAAGCATTTAATACACCTAACCTATGGAACATCATAGCTTACCCTAGCCTGCCTTGAACATGCTCATAACATGTTAGCCCACAGTTGTACAATATCTCTTGTAATTTATTGAGTATACTGGAAGTAAAAAGCAGAGTGGTTGGATGGGTACAGAATGGTTGTAAGCATATGGTTGTTCAGCTTTCTGATGGCATGGCTGCCTGGGAACTTTGGCTCCCCTCTGTTGCCCAGCATCATGAGAGAGCATCCTATCACTTATTGCTAGCCTGGGAAAAGATCAAAGTTTGAAGTACAGTTGATACTTAATGTGTAGTGCTTTCATACTACCTTGAAGTTGAAGAATCATTCAGTCAGAGACCGTAAATATACCTCTTTCGTTCAGTACTTTAAAGTTATTGCTATGTATCTTTAAGGTTCCTTATGGTGGTATTGTTTGAATATGACCTGCTTCTTACTGTTCTCTTGATCACCAGGTTCCTGAAATTTCATAATATGTTTTATTGTAGTATATTTTAATCCATTGTTCTGAGTTTTTTCTTAAAGATTTTATTTATTTATTGTATTTGGAAGAGAGAGCGAGAGAGCAGGGGGAGGGGCAGGGGCAGAGGGAAAGAATCTCAAGCAGACTCCACTCGGAGTGCAGAACGTAGTGTGGGGCTTGATTTCACGACCCTGAGATCATGATGTGAACCAAAACCAAGAGTTGGACGCTTAACCAATTGAGCCACCCAGGCTCCCCTGTTCTGAGTTTTTTCAATCTGAAAGAGCGTATCCTTCAGTTCTGGGGACATTGTCTTGAAAAATCTCTTAATGATTTTCTCTCTTCATTTTCTATGTTCTTTTTTCTGTGATTTCTATTATTCAGGTACTAAACTTCCTGAACTAGTGTAAGTCTTTGTTTCCCCCAAGTTACTATATTTTGCATTGAGGCTTTACTCAGATGGATTTTTTAAAATATTCTTAAAAATTTTTTATTTATTTTAGAGACAGGGAGAGAGAGTATCTTGAGCAGACTCCATGCTGAGGGCAGAGCCCTGTGTGGGGCTTGTTCTCACAACCCTGAGATCATGACCTGAGCCGAAGTCAAGAGTCAGTTGCTTAGGGGCGCCTGGGTGGCTCAGTCAGTTAAGCATTTGCTTTCAGCTCAGGTCATGATTCCAGGGTCCTGGGATCGAGCCCCACATCAGGCTCCCTGCTTAGCAGAGGGTCTGCTTCTCCCTCTTCCTCTGCCTCTCTCCTCTGCTTGTGCTCGCTCTCTCAAATAAATAAATAAATAAATAAATAAATAAATAAATAAAATCTGAAAAAAAAGAGCCAGTCGCTTAACCCACTGAGCCACCCAAGTGACCGTTTTTTTAAAGTGTAGTTAACATACACTGTTACATTAGTTTCATATGTACAATATAATGATTCAACATTTTTATACATTACTCAGTGCTCATCGCAATAAGTGTACTCTTAATCCTCTTTATCTTTTTCACCCACCCCTCACTCACCTCCTCTCTGACAACCAGCTCTTTATTCTCCATACTTGAGAGTCTGATTTCTTGGCTTTTTTTTTCTGTTTGTTTTTTGTTTCTTAAATTTCACCTATGGGTGAAATCATATTGAATTTGTCTTTCTCTGACTCACTTACTTCACTTAGCATTGTACCCTCTGGGTCCATCCATGTTGTTGCAACTGGCAAGATCTCATNTACATTACTCAGTGCTCATCGCAATAAGTGTACTCTTAATCCTCTTTATCTTTTTCACCCACCCCTCACTCACCTCCTCTCTGACAACCAGCTCTTTATTCTCCATACTTGAGAGTCTGATTTCTTGGCTTTTTTTTCTGTTTGTTTTTTGTTTCTTAAATTTCACCTATGGGTGAAATCATATTGAATTTGTTTTTCTCTGACTCACTTACTTCACTTAGCATTGTACCCTCTGGGTCCATCCATGCTGTTGCAACCGGCAAGATCTCACTCTTTTTATGGCTGAGTAATATTTCCATTGTGTATAAATACCACTACCTTCATTATCCATTCATTAATGGATGAATACTTGGGTTGTTTCCCTAGCTTGGCTATTGTAAATGATACTGCAATAAATATATAGCNAATATATAGCGGTGCATATATCTTTTCAAATTGGTGTTTTCATTTTTGGGGGGAGTAAATACCCAGTAGTAGAATTACTGAATCATATGGTAATTCTATTTTTAATTTTTTTGAGGAATCTCCATCCTGTTTTCCACAGTGACTGCTCCAATCGCATTCCTACCAACAGTGCATGAGGCTTCTTTTTCCTCCACATCCTTACCAACACTTATTATTTGTCTTTTTGATTCTAGCCACTCTGACAGGTAGAAGGTGATACCTCATTGTGGTTTTGACATGCATTTCCCTGGTGATTAGGGAGGTTGAACATCTTTCTGTGTGTCTGTTGGCTATCTGTATGTCTTCTTTTTTTGTCCTCTGCCCATTTTTAATCGGATCATTTGTCCTTTTTGGTCTGAGGATGGAGTTAGGGCTTGTGTACCATGACTTTTACTGTAGGGGGATATGGCTGGATTTTTTTTTTTTTTTATGAACCTCTGATTTTCATATCTTCTGGGTTTTTCCTCTTAACTAGTCAGATTTGATGAAGAAGACTCTTCAGACCTTCTACACAGAGGTAGAAGGTCTAGCAACTGCTGTTCTGTTGCATAAATAAGATTTATTGTTGGTGCTCTTCCCCCCTTGCTTTCAGATTCCATTCACCAGGTAGTTCGCGTCATTATCACTAGCCCATCTCTTCGAAAATTTTACTGCTATTACTTCCATCTTCTGTTCTTATGCTATTATTCTATTATTTATGTGGAGTGTGGGGAGAAAGCAAAGGTAGATTTGTGTGCTAGTTCTCCAGCCGAATACCAAGGAGTGTCAGCATTGATTTACTGATTGTTCTCGTTATATTGTGCATATTTCTGTATGATACCTGAACTTTTTTAAAAGTAGGAAAAAAGGATAAAACAAATGACTACCTTGTTTAGAGTACTATATGTGTCTCAACTCTTTATCATATAATCTTTTTGCTTACTGCTATGTTATGGAAATGTGAAGTGTTTTTAATTTATTTCCAAGTTCTTGAAGTGCACTCCAATATCTCCTTTTATGTATCCCCAATGGCAACTTTTCCTACGTCATTATTCATCCTAGAGCTGACTCTCCTAAAATACGTGTCTATGTGCTCAGTGGCTTCTCATGATTTTTAGTCAGGCAAATCGACTTTCCTCCTGGAAGAAATCCAGGGAGTAGAGCCGCCAAGTGTACTCTAGATTTGGCTGTGCCAAAAATGTTTCACTTTGAGATATTAGCTGTTCTGAAACAGTAGGAGCTTGGTTATATTAGAAAATGACAAGAGTCTAATTGATTTTTAAAAAGCCCTTTTAAAGTGTGTTTTCACTAACAACCAGAGAGGTCTGATCAGTCTCTTTGCATTCCATGTATGGAAGTGATATGTGAAGGTTTTAAATGAATGACACATGTCATCTGTGCAGTCAGGTGTGTATTGTGCTGAGCCGTCTCAGGGTTGATCAGGTGTTAGGAAACTTCTTAGAAATGTTCTATATTCAAGGGAAAAAATATTTCTGGGGAGTTAATCTTAAGTCATGCTGATCCTCCGGTGGTTTGGTTTGATCTGAGATAATGTATAAAAAAAGACATTTTTAAGCAGAAAGCAGCACATAATCCTTATTATTTTCTTATATTTCTTATTTTCCATGCTGAACTTTGAAACATGTTCTCTTTTATCCTCATCACTTCAGAAAGCTTTATTTGGAAAAGAGAATGAGAAACTATTTTATTTAGTTTTAGAGTTCAGTCAATTCTCTAAAAGTCCATTTTTAAGATACTGTGGTGGTCCAGACTCCTGTTGGCATCTACATAAATGTGGACATGGATGAGTTAGAAAAAGCAGGAAGCAAGCATCTGGGCTTTCAGACCTCCCCTCATCTGAAATGTGAATTTTTGGATGAAATAAGTTTAGTAGGCAAATTTTTATACACAAGCATAAAATAATGAATCAAGATGAATTGTAAGCATTTAGGATTTTGTTAAATTCATCTGGGCAGCAGCCACTTGGATAAACAATCACCACCAGTGGGTGTCCTGATGGGATGAAATGACTTCAACATCCTATAAATCAAAAAAGCACCCCCACCCCATATGCTGATTAAATGTTGGCAGTGCAAAAAAAATATTTCACCTTCACAGAATCTGGTATCTATGATTCAATGAAACACGTGTTTCAAAGCAGAAGTCCTTCATCATAAAATACTTGTTTGTAATTCATGCGCTAATAAAATGGTACTGGAAACAATAAATGGGCAAGCAAACACCCTGGCAGAAATTACAGATAAATGAAGAAGATATAAAAATAATCTTGCTTAGGCTTACACCTCTCTATGATGTCACTCTTCAACAAATTTGCTGTTATGATAGACTAAAGAGGCTTTTTGGGGGGGTCAGTTTATTGAGGCGTACTTTGCATAAATTAAAATTCATTAAAGTGCATACGTCAATGATTTTTAGCATATATGTATGGTTGGGTAGCCACAGTCATTATATAGAATATTTCCATAGTCCCAAAGAGTTCTTTCATGACCCCTTTCAATCAATCTTCTCCTTTAACCTCTGGGTGTCACCTGTGTGCTTTCTATATCTACAGTCTAGCCTTTTTAATAATTTCTTAGGAATAGGATTATAAGTATGAAGTCTTTTGTTTCTGGCTTCTTTCATGTTGCATAATGCTTTTGAGATTCATCTGTGCTCTTGCATGTATCAGTAGTTTCTTTTTATTGCTGAGTAATATCCCTTTGTATGGATATACCACTGCTCATTTATCCGTTCACCAGTTGATTGACAGTTGAGTTCTTGCCAGCTTTTGTTGCTTATAAATAAACCTGCTATGAAGTAGTCTTTGTGTGGACATATGTTTTCATTTCTCTTGGGTAAATTTCTAGAAGTGGAATTACTGGGTCATATGGTAAGTGTATACTTATTGTAACAACAACAACAAAAAACCCCTAAAAACAAACAGCTTTACAAAATGGCTAAAAGTAAAAGCATCTATTTAGCTTTCCCACTGGCAGTATATGAAAATTACAGTTTTCAAAACTTGATATATGTTAGTCTTTTGATATAACCATTCCAGTGAAGGTCTGGTGGCATTTGATTTAAGTTTTAATTTTCATCTTCCAGTTATTTATAACGTAGGGTATCCTTCTTGTGCTTATTAGCCTTCTAAATCTTTTCTTTAGTGAAGTGTCAGTTCCAATATTTTACCCATTATTTCTTGACAATTTTTTAATCTTCTTATTGTTGGGTTTAAGAATTCTTTATATGTTCTAGTTACAAATTTTTTATAAGATACATGTTTATATTTTCTCCTGGTTTGTGGCTTGTCTCTTCATTTTCTTATCAGTGTGTTCTGAATAATATTTTAATTTTGGTAAGGTTTACTTTGTCAAGTGTTTTCTTATAGAGTTTGTGCTATTTTGTCCTATTTGAGAAATCTTTGTCTAACCCAAGGTCACTACCATGTTTTTTTTCCTAGAATTTTTTTTTAAGTTTACTTATTTAAGTAATCTCTACACCCATTGTGCGGCTCAAACTCACAACCCCGAGATCAAGAGTCATGTGCTTTTCCTACTCAGGCAGCAAGGCACCCCTTTCCTAGAATTTTTATAGTTTTGGATTTACATTTAAGTCATGACCCATTTTGAGATAATTTTTTGCATATAGTATAAGGTTCATATTTTTTTGGTCATGTGAATATCCCAGTTTAGTGGGGGAAAGGTTAATCTTTTAAATGAATAAATAATTCCTAAGTGTTCGGAGGATCAGAATGATGAATTCCAGTGGCAAGACACATTCACCCATGAAAAGACAAACGAAGCATGAAGCAATGTGTCAGAGCACCGAGCTGGACTCATACCCATGGACTTACATTCATAGATGTATATCTCTTCTGATGACGTAAGTTACATTTTCTTTAATGTGTCCATCTGTTTGCTCCTTGATCAGAATATGGTTTGAAGGTACAGCTTAACTGTATATACTTCAATTTCCCCATCAGTAATGGGGATCAAAATATTATCGGCCTCGTAGAGTTCTTACAGGGACTAAACATGTAATGCACAGAATATTAGGCAATATTAGACAAATATTAGACATTATTATGAGCATCTGTTGCTTCACAGCGACTGTCCTGAGCAGCTACTAACTTAAACAGGAACGAGGCTGCATGGGATCATTCACTGTTGTGTTCTTGTCTCATCAGTTGCCCCTGAGCAAAAAGAATGATAGTACAAATATCTAGTTACTTCCCTGTGATTAATGATTCTGGAAAGGGTTCTTTCAACTCAACAGTTTATAAAGACATCAGAAGTGATTAATTGAGAATGACTGAACTCACATCATAAAATTAATTATAGACAGATTACTAAGCAGTTCACTTAAGCAGAAACACAATTAAAAATAATAACCAGATAAATTTATGCCCCCTCCCAATATTTATTACCGATTTATTTTTTCAGAGGTTTTGAAAAAACATTCTGTCACCGCTGCTACAGATATTGTCCTAATTTTCATCCATGTCTGTTTTCTCGCTGTCCTTGTTCACTGCTGTCCATTGATCCACTTCTGTATTCCACGCTGAGCCCAAACCTGCTGATCTAATCTGCTTCACATCAGCCTTGTCACTTCCTTGATTTAAGACTGATACCCTGATTACAAGGACTTCTAAGACTTTGTCTGTATTTCTAGGAGTCTAACAATTCTGTTTCACTTGTTATTACAGTTAGTTAGGCAATTTCCCCCCATTTTTGCAAACATGTTGCCTGTAGCCAACGACTCTGAGACGTCTCCTTTAATATTGCCATACTGTGAGGGGCTTTATGGAACCTCCGAGGAAGGACCAGCTACGTAATTTGTGGGGGTCAGTATAAAGCAAAAATGTTCAAAAGTTGTTAAAACTTTCAAAAGCATGACAGCGGAGAATTAAACCAAGAGGACCCTTCTAAACATGAGCCCTGTGCAGCTATGCAAGTTGCACCGCATGATGTCAATCCTGCTACTGGGTGTTGGTGGGGGGGAAAGAATACCCACATGGGTGCTCCTTGAAAGTGTCTCACATGGTGCTTAGAAAACACTTTACTCAACTTATCATTACTTTTTCTGCTTTATTATTTCATGTTCATCTTCTGTCACCTTTCCAACTTCAGTGGTAGCACTGTGGTTAAGATACCCACTAGCTGTAATGATTCTTGTAGTTTTACCATTTTATACACATTTATATTGCCGGATTAGAAAAGCAGATAAGGTAAGCCTTGTCCTGCTGCTGCCAAGTATTTATTGAACATCAATCTGGGCATAGTTTTGTGCTTAGCAGTATACAAAGAAAGCTACAGAGGCGACAGTCCCGATAGGGCTGTGGTTACTTGTGTGCACCAGGCTCTATCTGCTGCCTGACCTGAATTACTTATTCTCTCTGTACCATTCCTCAATTACCTTGTCCATAAAAATAGCCATTACAAGATAGGGTTTTTATTGTTACAGAGAGAAAAAAATGTATTTAGGACATTTGGAATAGTGCTTGATATATAATAAATGCTGAAAAAATATGTTATTTCCCTTGGTTCTATATCTAGATCAGGAGAAACTCGCAGTATTCCTACTCTTTGATTTCATGCCCAGCATTTGGATCAGTATAGGGTTGTTGTGCTACCTCAAGCTGAATTTTTGCTTATCAAACGTAAAGCATCCATGTCGATGCAAAATATGACCTTGCAATTAGAACACTGGGGTTTTAATCCAGGCTCTATAATTTATAAATTAATGTAACCTAGAACAATTCTCAGATTATTCTCTTACAAGATCAGACTGTGAGAAATTAGGCAAGGAACCCACCTTGAGAAGGATAAAAGCCAGCACATAAGTTTCAAAGAGAAAATCACTAATCAGGCTTAGGAAGACTAACTCCAGGTCTCAGTACAGTCCCAGGATACTGATGGGTTCGTCTGATAGTTGATATAACTGCAAAACATAAAAGCCACATGGATGGGTCATTCCCCATGTAAGGCCAAAGAAAGAAGGCAAGTTACCAGGATGGGCTGAGGAACTGGGGTGCAGCATGGGTCAGACAATAGAGCTAAAGAGATAGCATACTTCTGGTCTCTCTGCTTCCTTATCCAAATATTCTGAATTAATAAATAATTCTAATCAGAATTTTTCAACTGCAGTTCTATACTAAAACTGCCTGTGGAACTTTAAAAAAATATAAATCCACATTGTGTTTGCCATTTCTCCTATCTGGAACACACTTTCTCCTGGTTAATTCCTTTCTTTTTTAATTATTATTTTTATTATTATGTTCAATTAGCCAGCATAGAGTACATCATTAGTTTTTGATGTAGTATTCAATGGTTTATTAGTTGTGTGTAACACCCAGTGCTCATCACCACACGTGCCCTCCTTAATACCCATCACCTGGTTACCCCATCCCCCCCACCCCTCTCCCTTCTGTTACCCTCCGTTTGTTTCCTGGAGTCCAGAGCCTCTCATGGTTTGTCTCGCTCTGTGATTTCTTCCCATTCAGTTTCCCCTCCCTTCCCCTGTAGTCCTCCGTGCTATTCCTTATGTTCCACATATGAGTGAAATCATATGATAATTGTCAAAAAAGTATACATTGACAATTTCCCACTCATTTTCCTCAGTCATCCAGGTTTTGTCTATAAGAAATGTCATGCGACGTTACTAGTTTATTAATTTTAATATGGTTAGTATTAGTATATAATAATTATATATTTTTTCAATATTTTATCTAGTAATCTGGCTGAATTTTCTTATTATTTCTGATAGGTTATTTTGGATTTCCTTTATGTATATGCATCATCTGCAAAGAGCAGCCTTTTGGTCACTTCTTTTCCATTCTTTCTTCTTTCTGTGGATTCTGCTGCATTGGCTAGGATGCTTCTAATAAAGGAGATGAATAATAGCTATGATAGAAGCAATCTTGTCTTATTCCTGGCTTTAACGGGAGTGTTTCTGTTTCATATTTACGTATGAAACTTGCTATAGGTTCTTGGCAGATGGCTTTATCAGGTTAAAAAATTTTTACCTCTGGCCCTACTTTGCTAAGAATGAGAATCATGAAAGTTTTTATCAAATTATTTTATGCATCTATTGAGATGACCATATGATTTTTTCCTTTTTTATCTATTAAATGCGTTGAGTCACCCACTCATGTAAAAAAGTAGTCTCAAGTAAAACACTTTTACCCCAGGTTGTTATTTATTTTCATTAGAGGGGGGAAAAAGAACCTTTTGTGATAGTGAAAATATACTTTATTTTTTTAATAAAATAGCTAGAAGATAGAGAAAGGAAAATACAAGCATTCAATAATAAGCTTTCATTTGCCTTTTCAAATAATTCTAAAGAAAATACTCCAATTCTGTTCAACATTAGGACTTAGGGAGTTGAAATTTTTTCCATGATAAAAATATAATTTTGGGGGGCACCTGGGTGGCTCAGTTGTTAAAGCGTCTGCCTTCAGCTCTGGGCGTGATCCCAGTGTTCTGGGATCAAGCCCCACATCAGGCTCCTCTGCTGGGAGCCTGCCTCTTCCTCTCCCACTCGCCCTGCTTGTGTTCCCTTTCTCACTGGCTGTCTCTCTCTCTGTCAAATAAATAAATAAAATCTTTAAAATATATATATATATATATATATATATATATATATATATAATTTCGGTAGCCCCAATCTTGATCATTTGTAAAGGATGGAATTTAAAAAAAGCCCACGTAGTATATCAATAATGAATGCTTCCCTCTCTGAATCAAATAATTATAACCAGTGTAAAAAAATAATCAATAAACGATGAAGTGTGTATCAAAATGTTCATGCAAAAATACAGTGCTATTTCTTATTTTTTACATTGTAGATATTTTCTAAATGGATATTTTAAATGTATAGAAACAAAAGCTATCTATATAACTTTGGAGATGCTCAAAACTCAACAAACGTTAAAATGCCTGAATTCTAGAGCTGATGACTTAGCATACGAATAAACGTTGATCTCTTAAGTGTACACAGATTGCCCAAGAGTTTAAAAATAAATTGTGTAAGTCAAGTTATCAAGAAATAAAATCTTATATGATTTTTGTCACAAAAGTCAAGCAAGATCATATTTCTTTCTACTGTTTCAATAAAAATTTAAGGCACTATTCATAACTTACTTTGTCTTTTGAACTATTCTCTTAATTCTTATTCCATTTATTGTCCATTAACAGAAGAAATCTATGAGGAAGGAGAGGGTTTGGTTACTGTGGTTCCCAGTCTACTAAGATGTCCCTTGAAATTTCTCCTCTCTCTGCGCTGCATGCTACTCCTCACAGGAAGAGATAGACTTAATCCTCTCTTTGAATCTGGTCTGCTCTTGTGACTGTTTTGATCAATAGAATGTTCTGGAACTTCTGAGTCCAGATCTTAAAAGGACTAACAGCTTTTATTCATTTCCTCTTGGAAACTCACTCTTGTGATGTGCCTTCTGTAAACCTAATTGTCAGGCTCTACGCAGCATGAGGCCCCAGAGGTGCTTTGCTCTACAGCCCAAAAGAAGCTCTCCAGTGGACAGCAGGACTAAGTGCCAGTCTGAGAGTGAGCCATCGTGGGTGTTCCCGTGCACTTGAGTCCCCCGACAACTACAACTCAGTCACTATCCTACAGAACAGAAGAACCATGCAGCTGATTCCAGTCAACCTACAGAAACAAAGAGATACTAGCATGGCTGCTGTTGTAAGTCACTAAATTTTCAGGTAGTTTATTACACAGCGATGGATAGCTGAAAATGTTACCTCTACAGCAAAGCTTATAGCTTCTTTCAATATTTTGAATAATGAAAGCAGCGTGTGAAAAGTAATGAATCCCATGTGACTTATTGGAAAGACTAGCTTATTATATTAAAGTAACAATGATCTCTGTTACAATAGAGTATTTCTGAAAATTACTTTTAATGACCAGAAGTCTAGTTACCCTGAGCAGAGCCAAAAATGAAAATGACAGTGGAGTTTAAAAAGCCTCATTAATTTGGGACGCATGCATGCTCTAGAAGCAAAGGAACTTGGATTAGCTTGCTGAATATCCTTTTGTGACTTTTTAGTAAACATACTCATTGTTTGACATTTGAGACTTGATTTTGAGCTAAATTGTATAGAGAAGTTAGCTCTTCATGGGCTAAGACAGAGAAAAGAAGCAAAGTACTGGGGACGAGGAGGGGTCAGGAGGTTTTATCTGCTGGGAGTCTCTGCAGTTAGCATTTAAGATAGGGAAATTCAATAGCAGTACTATTTCAAAAATAGCCTTTTTAAAAAAAATATGAATATATTTTCCAAACCAGAAATTAGCACATTGGGTTGACAAACATGAAACTATGGAGACAGTAGGGCAGAATTGACAGGGGAAAAAAATCATAAAGGCACAGCCACAGAGATGGTAGTGTAGGTGATAATAAAAAAATAGTTAAATAAAATTCATGTAGTGTTTATCATAGGTCAGCTACTATCCTAAGTATCAGGCATTAACTCATTTAATAGTTATAAAACTCTATGACATAGATCCTGTGTTAATCCCTGTATTACAAATGTGGAAATTGAGGCATAATCATTTTAGGTGGCAGAGCAAGTTGTGAAGTCAATCTTATTCTAAAATCCATACTCTTTTTTTTTTTTTTTATGTGACAGAGAGACAGTGAGAGAGGGAACACAGCAGGGCAGTGGGAGAGGAAGAAGCAGGCTCCCAGCGGAGGAGCCCGATGTGGGACTCAATCCCAGAACGCCGGGATCATGCCCTGAGCCGAAGGCAGACGCTTAACAACTGCGCTACCCAGGTGCCCCCCCATACTCTTTTTTTTTTAAAAATGATTTTATTTATTTATTTGAGAGAGAATGAGAGAGTGAGCACATGAGCAGGTATGGGTAGGGGCAAAGGGAGAGGGAGAAACAGATTTCCTACTGAGCTGGGAGCCCAATGTGGGTCTTGATCCCAGGACCCCTGGATCATGATGTGAGCCGAAGGCAGACACTTAACTCACTGCATCAGCCAGGCGCCAGTAGAATCCATACTTTTTTTTTTTAAAGATTTTATTTATTTGTTTTACAGAGAGAGAGGCAGCGAGAGAGGGAACACAAGCAGGGTGAGTAGGAGAGGGAGAAGCAGGCTTCCTGCTGAGCGGGGAGCCCGATGTGGGGCTTGATTCCAGAATTCTGGGATCACGCCCTGAGCCAAAGGCAGATGCTTAACTACTGAGCCACCCAGGCACCCCAAGAATCCATACTCTTTACTGGTGTTTTATACTGACTGTAAGTATAGTGTACGAGGTTAGGTATAAAATGCGGAAGGCTATAGTTTTTAAGTAATGGGAAGGAGTGATCAGTGCTGATACAAGCTGATCATATATAAAAGATGTTTGGACCTTTATTATAGAGCAACGAAGATACACCATCTGCCTATCTGACTCTTATCTCCTCCGGAGACACCTGTGACAAACTTGGAGCTGCTGTTCAGCAAGTGGTCCTGACAGTGGTCTCCCTGGTTACCTAGGGATGCTAAGCAAGGAGAATGTTGAGATAGCACTGCCACTGCTCCTCAGGAACTGGCCGGTATAGTAAGGCCACACTCATGACTCCACTGGTTCAAGATCCCATGGGGAACATGATTTGTTCTTTGTGAAGAATCCAATGCTTTGTTCCCTCTTGCTGTATGCCATTCAAAGATGAAGAAGAAGTGAGGCAGTCATTTAGGTGCTTGATAACAAGTCTCAGTGTACCCTGATGGTTAGGAACAGTACAAAGATTTTCTTGACTACTTCTGCACAAATGACAGAAGATTGCTAGCATACATCACGACCTAGAAGGGAGAACACAGGATACTGTAAAGGCCACCTAGTTCAGCAAATCCTTTGATATTTTAGGCAGAAATTAACTTTTAAGCAATTAATTTTCACGTATTTAGAAATACACATCACTTCACGACCTTGAGTACACTGTGTCATTAACCACTCATAATATAGGCAGAATGAGGTGGCACTGAGGTAGCCTCACAAGAATTTGACCACAAGGATGATAACATTACATGTTCAAAGTGAAAGAATAAGATCAACACAGGAAGGATCTGAACAGGCAAATCCAAATTCACCTAAAGGAAACAGAACTGTTTCTAGACCAACCAGTCTGCATTAACAAGAAAAAATGTATTAAAATATCTGTAGAAGGGGGCACCTGGGTGGCTCAGTCAGTTAAGTGACCGATTTTTGATTTCAGCTCAGGTTATGATCTTGGTGGGGTTGTGAGATCTAGCCCTGGGTCAGGCTCCTGGCTCAGAGGGGAGTCTGCTTGAGATTCTTTCTCTTGCTTTCTGCTGCTCCTCCCCGCCCCCCGCTCACCCATGCTCTCTCTCCCAGTCTTGTTAATAAATAAATAAAATATTTATTTATTCATTTATTTATTTTAAAGATTTTTATTTATTTATTTGACAGCCAGCCAGCGAGAGATGGAACACAAGCAGGGGCAGTGGGAGAGGAAGAAGCAGGCTCCCAGTAGAAAAGCCTGACGTGGGGCTCGATCCCAGGACTCCGGAATCTTGCCCTGAGCTGAAGGCAGACGCTTAACGACTGAGCCACCCAGGCGCTCCAATAAATAAAATATTTAAAAAATATCTATAGAAGAGGTTCTTCTTTTTTTTTCTTTTTTTAATTAAAAGGGAGTTAGTCATTTTGGAGGCATGGAAAAAAACAGTTGTTGAGGTAAAGTCAGGCATAGGCATATGGACAATACAAGAGAAAAGGATTTCCAACTATTGGATCAGAAATTCCAGTCTGGGTTGATGACAGGCCCATCCTTGGTTTGGACATAGATGCAAGTAATGGAGTGAGTAAATTTACAGTGTTTCTAATCTTTACTGGCAACATTATCCTTAATGGAAACTCTACATGGGGCTTTATTAGTCTGGGGACATTAAGTAATCATAACTTCCCTTGTTCTGACTCTGTTATAGGTAAGCGAGCATCTGGTTATGATTTGACTTTCTATGTAAGTCTGTGTAAGAAAGGTTGTAAATAGAGGACCCAGAGGCCAAATTCAGACCAAAAATTTTTTTCTTATGTAATTTAAATCAATGTTCTTGGATCGTTGCAAACATACAACAATTGGGAAAGTGGTTTGTAATTGATCTTGCTTCCTCTCCAAAAATAGTTTTTGTAAGATTATATTCAGATTTGTAATGGTAGCAACTAACGAGAGATAAATAGCAGCTGCTCCCTTTAAAGAGGGCATTTATATTCTATTTTACCAGAATCCTCACCATTCCTGTGGTATTCCACCCTGCTGTTTCACCAACTTAACTGTGCCCCTCTAACTTTTGAGTTTTTATCTTCTGAGCTTAGAGGGAAATTCCGTGATTGTATAAAAAAATTCTTGATATCTGTGATAATGCCTCGTGGCTAATGAATGAAGTGATATATAACTAGCTTTCTGTGTAGCTTGGCTGTGATGATAATACTGACCCAAAGTTTATGGTGCACAGAATTTTCTATTTGCCATTGTTAAATGATAAATTATCGTCTTTGTGACTACTTCAATGTTAGATACCTTTGATTTAGTGAGATTCTGCCTTTACGGATTGATTTATCCCTGGGCATGGAAAGAACAAACATCAAATCCTGGAACATGGAAAATAAGGCACTCTTGGATCACCCTGTCTTCTCCTGGATGATACAACTACCACTTCTGATTTTTGTACAGGAAAAGAGCACTGAACAAAGAATCACTAGAAATCTGGGTCTATGTAGTTCCATTATTAAATTGCTTATGTGGTCATGAACCAATACCCTGATACCCAATACCTTGGCTTCCACCTCTTCATAAGTGAAGCAAAAGAGTTGAACTAAACTATCTCTGAATTTCCATCCTGCTATGGATTGTATAACTCAATCATACATACTCTAACCTTGAATTCATCTGCACATTGTCTGTATGATTCAGGTACGTTTTAAGTCCTGCATGTGAAAGATTTCATGAAACACAAATTTCTATGTGACTGCCATATTAACATCTATATTTATATCCAAACACAGGAGGTAGATTTTGGATGTATTTCAGCAACATTTGGATATCTGATGATTTTTATAAACTGTTTTTAATCATTCAGTATCACAGAATTCAAACAAAAACAACAAAATAAGCACATCAAAACATGTTTGACTTGAACAAAAATAGCAGGCAGCTGGGGACAGAGACACACAGTGCAAAATAAGCCTGCATATATCACGCTTTATAACTTTATTTATAACTGTGTAGCTCCAGCAATATTGGCAGTTAATGGAGTGTCAATGGGCGAAAAGCTGTCTCAAAGGCTTGTTTTTATTGGACAAAAGGAAAAAGAGCCAGGAAACCTACTTTTCGTTTTGCCAAATCAAGTTATCTGGGAGAGTAAGTCATCCATTTACTTTGGATGTGCCACATATGTTCCTATTTATCTAAGAGCCAAGCCAGTAACACTAGGATAGAGTCATCTTCATTTATGTCCAAGCTGAATCTAGCAAACAGCCGCAGTGTTTTCTGTATAATTACTTTAGGGCTTATGGATGAAGATGATACATTTGATCAGCAAATTGCTATAAACAAAAACAAATAAGTAAAAAAAAAAAAAAACACCCTAAAGTTTTAACATCTCTACAGAATATATAATTTGCAGGATGAGGATGACAGAGAAGCCCAGGGAAAAAGAAGAATCTTCTAACTCAGATGTATGCACTGTGGAGTAGTGGCAACAGCAGAAGGAAGAATGAAGCAAGAGCAAAAAGAGCATTTATTAAACATAAATAAATGGCATGAGAAATATTGGCAACAGAATGGCAAAACAATGGCAAATAGAAATATTCACAATTACAGGCACCTGTTTTCTACGATATATTCAACCGAATGGAAGAGAATAGAATACAGACTATAGAAGAATGAGAGCATGGTTTCTCCCTTTGCAATACACTCAAAGAAGACAAAACACACTACTGTGTTAGGTCTTACATATTGTAGTCATGTAAATGTCATAGAAAAATGAAGAGAAGAATGTGGAAGTGCTATCTATTCTGTATGTGATACAGGATTGATGGTAAAAATCTGTCATGATCAGGGCTGNAGGACTCCGGAATCTTGCCCTGAGCTGAAGGCAGACGCTTAACGACTGAGCCACCCAGGCGCTCCAATAAATAAAATATTTAAAAAATATCTATAGAAGAGGTTCTTCTTTTTTTTTCTTTTTTTAATTAAAAGGGAGTTAGTCATTTTGGAGGCATGGAAAAAAACAGTTGTTGAGGTAAAGTCAGGCATAGGCATATGGACAATACAAGAGAAAAGGATTTCCAACTATTGGATCAGAAATTCCAGTCTGGGTTGATGACAGGCCCATCCTTGGTTTGGACATAGATGCAAGTAATGGAGTGAGTAAATTTACAGTGTTTCTAATCTTTACTGGCAACATTATCCTTAATGGAAACTCTACATGGGGCTTTATTAGTCTGGGGACATTAAGTAATCATAACTTCCCTTGTTCTGACTCTGTTATAGGTAAGCGAGCATCTGGTTATGATTTGACTTTCTATGTAAGTCTGTGTAAGAAAGGTTGTAAATAGAGGACCCAGAGGCCAAATTCAGACCAAAAATTTTTTTCTTATGTAATTTAAATCAATGTTCTTGGATCGTTGCAAACATACAACAATTGGGAAAGTGGTTTGTAATTGATCTTGCTTCCTCTCCAAAAATAGTTTTTGTAAGATTATATTCAGATTTGTAATGGTAGCAACTAACGAGAGATAAATAGCAGCTGCTCCCTTTAAAGAGGGCATTTATATTCTATTTTACCAGAATCCTCACCATTCCTGTGGTATTCCACCCTGCTGTTTCACCAACTTAACTGTGCCCCTCTAACTTTTGAGTTTTTATCTTCTGAGCTTAGAGGGAAATTCCGTGATTGTATAAAAAAATTCTTGATATCTGTGATAATGCCTCGTGGCTAATGAATGAAGTGATATATAACTAGCTTTCTGTGTAGCTTGGCTGTGATGATAATACTGACCCAAAGTTTATGGTGCACAGAATTTTCTATTTGCCATTGTTAAATGATAAATTATCGTCTTTGTGACTACTTCAATGTTAGATACCTTTGATTTAGTGAGATTCTGCCTTTACGGATTGATTTATCCCTGGGCATGGAAAGAACAAACATCAAATCCTGGAACATGGAAAATAAGGCACTCTTGGATCACCCTGTCTTCTCCTGGATGATACAACTACCACTTCTGATTTTTGTACAGGAAAAGAGCACTGAACAAAGAATCACTAGAAATCTGGGTCTATGTAGTTCCATTATTAAATTGCTTATGTGGTCATGAACCAATACCCTGATACCCAATACCTTGGCTTCCACCTCTTCATAAGTGAAGCAAAAGAGTTGAACTAAACTATCTCTGAATTTCCATCCTGCTATGGATTGTATAACTCAATCATACATACTCTAACCTTGAATTCATCTGCACATTGTCTGTATGATTCAGGTACGTTTTAAGTCCTGCATGTGAAAGATTTCATGAAACACAAATTTCTATGTGACTGCCATATTAACATCTATATTTATATCCAAACACAGGAGGTAGATTTTGGATGTATTTCAGCAACATTTGGATATCTGATGATTTTTATAAACTGTTTTTAATCATTCAGTATCACAGAATTCAAACAAAAACAACAAAATAAGCACATCAAAACATGTTTGACTTGAACAAAAATAGCAGGCAGCTGGGGACAGAGACACACAGTGCAAAATAAGCCTGCATATATCACGCTTTACATATTTATAACTGTGTAGCTCCAGCAATATTGGCAGTTAATGGAGTGTCAATGGGCGAAAAGCTGTCTCAAAGGCTTGTTTTTATTGGACAAAAGGAAAAAGAGCCAGGAAACCTACTTTTCGTTTTGCCAAATCAAGTTATCTGGGAGAGTAAGTCATCCATTTACTTTGGATGTGCCACATATGTTCCTATTTATCTAAGAGCCAAGCCAGTAACACTAGGATAGAGTCATCTTCATTTATGTCCAAGCTGAATCTAGCAAACAGCCGCAGTGTTTTCTGTATAATTACTTTAGGGCTTATGGATGAAGATGATACATTTGATCAGCAAATTGCTATAAACAAAAACAAATAAGTAAAAAAAAAAAAAAAACACCCTAAAGTTTTAACATCTCTACAGAATATATAATTTGCAGGATGAGGATGACAGAGAAGCCCAGGGAAAAAGAAGAATCTTCTAACTCAGATGTATGCACTGTGGAGTAGTGGCAACAGCAGAAGGAAGAATGAAGCAAGAGCAAAAAGAGCATTTATTAAACATAAATAAATGGCATGAGAAATATTGGCAACAGAATGGCAAAACAATGGCAAATAGAAATATTCACAATTACAGGCACCTGTTTTCTACGATATATTCAACCGAATGGAAGAGAATAGAATACAGACTATAGAAGAATGAGAGCATGGTTTCTCCCTTTGCAATACACTCAAAGAAGACAAAACACACTACTGTGTTAGGTCTTACATATTGTAGTCATGTAAATGTCATAGAAAAATGAAGAGAAGAATGTGGAAGTGCTATCTATTCTGTATGTGATACAGGATTGATGGTAAAAATCTGTCATGATCAGGGCTGGAGAAGTAGTGAGTGGGGCTTTGGTTAAGTTCATGGCTGGAGAAGCAAAACTGTGGGGCTCAGCTGGTATCACAGGCAGGAAATTCACTGAGATATACCAAGAGCGAGTTAGCGAGGAATTCAGAGGTGTTGTTGGGATGATGCAAAGAGTAGTCAATAGGGAAAAAAAGTGAGATAATTGAAGACAGTTCCAGGGTGATCCAGTACTGAATTTGCATTACATGTCTGTGGCCTAACACTCTTTAAATGGGGTATGTTTGTCTGTGTGTGTCTTGCTAGAGGAGTTATCTATTCGTATTTGTTATCTGTTGCTGCATAACAAATTACCTCTCAAAACTTAGCGCTTAAAAGGACAAATGTTTATCATCTCAGTTTTTATGGATCAGAAATTTGAAAGAGCATCGATGGGTAGTTCTGGTACAAGGTGTCTCATCCGGTTGAGTCAAGATGTCCGCCAGAGCTGCAGTCTTTTGAAGGCTTGACTGTGCCTGGAAGATCTGCTTCAGTCACTTGCATGGCTATTGGCAGGAAATCTCTGTTCCTTCTCACATGGGCCTCTACCAAGGGCTGCTTGAGTGTCAGCGGGCAACTGGCTTCCTTAGAGAAAGTAACCTAATTGAGAGGGCAAGAGGAAGTCACATGCCTTAGCTGACAACACTTCTGGCACTTTCTACAACCCACAGGAAGGGGGAATTAGGTTCCCTCTGAAGAGTATCAAAGAATTTGTGGACATATTTTAAAGCCACCACATATGATAAAGATACATGCCATCATCTGAAAGTGAATGGGAATTATTGCCTAAGACTTCTAGGAAGATATGTGTATCAATCAAGATCCTAGCAGGAAGTAGATAATTTCAGAAAGGTTTAATAAAGGGATTATATATAAAATGCATTCAGGGTATGTGGAAATCTCAAGGGATAGTACATTACCGTGGGGTTATAACCAGGTTGTCACCATCTGAAGGGGCAGAGGAATGGAGTCATTCCTGGAACCTGGAAGGAGGGAGTCCTGTGGAGAGAGTTGCCTTTGGTTGAGGGATGCAGGCAGATCGAGATTACCTTATACAAAGCTATTGTTGGAGTAAATATCACAGCCTCATTCTCCTCTTTCTTCCCCTCCCATCTCTGCCTGCGCTCTCCTCTGGTCAAACTTACTGATAGCTAGAGGTCCAGGGACCCTGTTAATATAGTCCATCAGCCATCTGGGCAGACGTCAGGGTGGAGAGTTGGTCTGGAGGGGCAGATAATGGAAGTCTTCCATAGATGAGAATTTAATTTGAAGGATGAGTAACATGCAGAATTCTGGAGATCTGGATGGTTTATTAAGTGCAAAAGATAAGGATAAGCAAATGTATGTGGGAGTAGAGCAATGACTAAAAATCTGCCCAGACAGAAGTTATGTAGTGTGGTGAGGCTGAAACAGGCTGGTAAGAGTGTGGAGGGACCCTGTTGTGGAGGGTCCTGAAGGAGGCAGGGCTTCAGACTTCCTCAAAGAGGCAGCACTTGGCAGTTCTTAAACAGGTGTGCCCAGTGGGAATGGGAGAGCAGGGGGAAATCTGAGAGACTATGTTTGTTTAGATATCAGGTAAGTGCAAAAATGTCAATAAAAATTTAGTTTTGAATAACCTTTCAGGTAAAATAAATACTAAATACTAATGGTCAGATGAATAAAAATGTGAATTTGTTGGAATGAGGTATCCACATTGACAGCGTCATACTTTCTATAGTTTCCCAGAACTGCAAGCAAGCAAACCTACAATTACAAGCATTTTTATCTAGAACAATTATAGTGACATATGAGCTTAGGAATGAAAACAATGTTATAGCAGAAACAATCATACCAAAGTCAACCTTCTTCTGGAGACCTGCTCTTTGAAGGATATCAGCTAAAGGTTTGCCTTGGGTACACTATTTATTCCAACATCCATTGATGGTCTGAATACTTAGTAGGAAGGCCTTATGAGATTGATGCAGGCCTTCATCCTGATTTGATTTGCAACACACAGAAATTGTAGTCTTTAGTATCTACATGGGAGATTTCAGTGAAGATAAACGTATGCAATAAGAAACATTGGCATTTGTACCATAGTTTAGAAAAAAAATAAAAATATGATAGAGCTTAAAATGAATCCTGCTTGAGTCACACCCGTCCATTTAGCATGTCTGACCTACTATCAATACAGTATTTCAGAGAGGGAAAAGTAGCAATAAATACGTAGTGATTGCTAATACAGAGTGGGGCGTGGGAGAGATATATGACTGATTATGCTCACTGACACTTTACTATTACATTTTATAGTAAAGCCTGGTTTACATGGCAAGATGTTAACCATAAATTTCCTGACTGCTCTTCCACACATTCAGAAGGTGGAACTAATTGGTGTTAACAGACATGACCCTGAAGTGTCTGCTGAGTGAAAAAAAAAAAAAGCTACATTCTGAATGTATGTGTTCTGTTTTGTAGGTTCTTTCCTGAAACTTTGAAAATTACCAACGCAGTTGAGAGTCCTGTAAGAGCGTAAGGAGTAAAGTATGATTCTTGTTCAAACCTTATCTAATAAACACAATTGACTATTGCTATTTTCAGGGCTTAACACTTAAGCAGGGCCTTTCAGAAACCAAGTGCCTCAGAGGCATAAACACTTAAAAAAAAAAGACTCTGAAATATATTATTCAATATAATGGCTACTAATATTCATTCAAATTTTCGAGTATATAGAAAATGCAAGTCACAGGAGAGTGTTGANGGCCTTTCAGAAACCAAGTGCCTCAGAGGCATAAACACTTAAAAAAAAAAGACTCTGAAATATATTATTCAATATAATGGTTACTAATATTCATTCAAATTTTCGAGTATATAGAAAATGCAAGTCACAGGAAAGTGTTGAAAATACGAATGTGTTCTCAGCATCGATGGAAATACAAGCTAGCAGTTTCTACTTTAAAAAAGTAAGCATTAATGATGAAGTTACCATTGCAGTAAGTGCCCCAGTGACCTGTACAGATGCTGGGAAAAGCAGCAATGACACCTGTGGCCTAATCTGGTGGGCTGGACAGTGTTAAGCTCTGTTAGCACTAGCTTCACAACTCACGTCTCCCTCTTCAATAGAAAATCAGCACTTTAAACAAGGAAGATGGCACTACTTATAGAACAAGTAAACAACCACTAATCAACATTTCTTTTCCCATTAACCTTCTTTTTGTTTTTGTTTTTTTTCAAATTAAAGTTCACCTCAAAGACCTTTGTGTGGTGATAGGAACTAATGAAAAAGTAGGCAAAGTTTCTGGGGTCAGGGGAATCCCTAAGAAATAGTGACCCCTCAACCCCTGACATGGTTTCTTTATCAAGAATCAGAGGTGGAAAGGAACATGGATCAGAAGTGGTCCTATTCCATGGTTACTAAAGACAAACTCAGTCCAATAGAATCTATGTCTTTACCTTGATGATTGATTTCACCTCTGTCCTGTGTTGCCATTTTCTTGTTGGAAAAGGAAGAAAAATAGACAGATGGTGGGCTGGGTGTGTGAAAAGAAGCCTACATCCAAGTTAGCTGGGTCAAGCCCAAGAAGGGAAGTGAAAGAGACTCCAGGGTTTACAAAGATGCACGGTATCATTGCCAAAGGTAGAAGAAGCCAGAATAAAAGGCTTGGGACTCATTAGCAGAGTACTAGAACATCACTTTGCTCGTAGCACTCAATTGTCAAAATTGTGAGTGGATTATTTGAAGCCTGGAAAATCAGTAATGCTATGTTGCATATGTGTGTATGTATGTGCATGTGTAATGCACACACACGTATTATTTGAAATAATCTGTTCAGAAGTGGAAATTATAGAAATTGGAAGAAAAAACAAATCAGAGGAAACATTCAGATGGCTGAAGGATAGGGCAATGGTATTGTGTAAACAGCAACTCCACCAGCAGCTGGGTAATAAGACAGCACAGGTCAGGAAGAGGTCACACAAGACACTGCCTGACTGGCCTGAGCCTTGATCCTCCCATAGGCCTCATCTCATTCTGGACTGAGATTTTCCTGCAAATCATGGTAATTGGGAATCAGCGCACACAGCTGTGAACCACAGCCTCACAAATACGGAGGGAACAAATTTGAAGTTGACCATCTCTGCTGGAGAGGGAAGGGAAGTGACTTGTTTATGTACCATTTCATCACTCTCCCCAAAAAGCACTAGCCCTGGGTTTATGTTCCATTAAAGGTGTAGTGACATGGCTTTAAAGCAAGTAGAAGATTGGCCCTTTATTAGAATTAGGGAATTTGGATTCAATTCTAAGTTAAAACCATGAAATGTTAGTGCTGTAAAGAAACTAGATATAATCTAATCCAATTTTCTCCTTTATAGGTGAGGGTCCTTTGACCTAGAGATGCTACACAGTTTACCAAGTTAGTTGATGCTAGCATCTGGACTAGAATCACTAGTAGCCTCTGTTACTACCTCTATAATTTACTTTTCTACTCTCGGGAAAAATACCCCTGGGATTGGGATTGGCTCATCCCAATCAATTTTAGTAATCTCCTTCCCTCCAAGTCCCCATTGTTTATTAGGTTTAAGGTTTTCCTGTATCCCCTGAGGACACTGTCATACGGTTTGTCGTTTTTGTTTTGCCATCCTCATGCCTTCTCATCCAGGTGATTTCAATAATCACATAGGTAGTTACCCCAATTTGCAAAATCCCGATTTTCTTTCCATTTTTTTTTACTCTACTTTTATTCACTTTTCTTTAGCAATCGACTCTCCTGATCCCATCCTGAACCATTTGTTCCCCAGAACTACATCCTGTCTGAAGTCATAAAATCTAATATCCGAATCTCTAGTTATAACTTCTCTTCTTCCACATGATACATGATTATTCCATCTACGTTAGTTACAAGGTAAGCTGTTGAAACAGACAGACGCAAAATCCAAGGGCTCTTCATCATGTAACAGTTCAGAAGTGGGTGTTCCAGGGTGGCAGATGGCTTTATTCTACAGGTCATCAAGGGAGCCAAGTTCCTTCTATCTTGTAGTTCTTCCACGCTCTAGGGGGTATCTTTGTTCACATACGTGAAGCTGGTTTACTTATATAGACTTTCCAGCACTCGGAAAGAAGGAAGAAAATGAAGTACTAGCACCTTTTCTATTCAAGCATGTGACCCAAAAGTTGTACATATTCCTTATGCCCATGTTCTTTTGGCCTACAGTTTGGTCACATAGTCATACCTCATGTCTTGGCCCATTTTGGCTGCTATAACAAAATACCATGGATTGGGTGCCATAATTATAACCAGCAGAAATTTATTTCTGAGAGTTCTGGAGACTTGGAGGTCAAGATCAAAGTGCTGGATGATTTGGTGTCTGGTGAGAGCCCACTCCCTGCTTCATAGACAACTGTTTTCTTGGTGTGTTCTCAGATGGTAGAAGGGGCCAGCGAGCTCTCTGGGCGTCTCTTTTATAAGGCTACTATCACCATTCATAAAAACTCCATTCTCATGACCTAAGCATGTCCCAGAGGCCTAAATCCAAATGCCATCACATTGGGATTAGGTTTGAGGGG
The DNA here is from genome assembly GCF_002007445.2 of Ailuropoda melanoleuca. Lineage (NCBI taxonomy): Eukaryota > Metazoa > Chordata > Mammalia > Carnivora > Ursidae > Ailuropoda > Ailuropoda melanoleuca. Next base: position 53,398,555 of record NC_048218.1, read on the forward strand.
ACATAAACATAGTCAGTAACATCTAGCTAAAAGGGAAATATGGTCCTTAGCTGAGCAATCTGGTGTGCAGCCCAAAATTTTGATGTTACATTTCTATTTTTTTTTAAAGATTTTATTTATTTATTTGACAGAGACAGCCAGCGAGAGAGGGAACACAAGCAGGGGGAGTGGGAGAGGAAGAAGCAGGCTCATAGCAGAGGAGCCTGATGTGGGGCTCGATCCCATAACGCCGGGATCACGCCCTGAGCCAAAGGCAGACGCTTACCGACTGCACTACCCAGGCACCCCTGATGTTATATTACTGAAAGGAAGAAAGATGGAATGGTTTTGGGGGACACAGGTATCTTTGCTACAACTCTCACTGCCTTTCTGTTCATTGACTTCATTGGAATTTCCATTTCCTTGGTCCAATATCTATATCCAAGTTATTCAGTCTCTTTTTGGACTCCTTTCTCCCAAGTAAGAATCTCATGGTGTACAAGCTTAAGATACAGTGAGCTATCTAGTGAGATAGGGGTCTCACCAATTCTTTTCAAAAACTTACCTCAGTTACCCTTACATCATCTACCCTAATTTATTATTTTTTGCTCCTAATTCAGAGTAAATTAGTGAAGCTCTCCAGGAAAAATGAAGTACACTTAAGAAATGATAATGATTGAGCATCTAGAAAGAATTGAGGCTATTCAAAAAATTAAGCAGATTAAAAGAGGCACCATTGTTAATGCCAAGAAAATAAGCAGAAATTGCACAAGGGAAGAATATAAACCTACATATATGTACTGTTGATTCTGTACTGGACAATATGTACGTGGTGATGGCGACTAGTTTGCAGGGTAGTGAGCATGGACTCCGGCTAGGTTACTTGGATTGACAGTGGTCTCCAACTCCTGCTGGCTATGCAGCCTTAAGCAAGCTTCCTGATTTCCCTGTGCCTCAGTTTCTCTGTGCTCCAGCCTTATAAAAACTTATATTATTTTAATTTTTGAATACATAAGATAATAGAAATAAGTTTTAACCTCTCTTAATGTGTTTCAAAAGATTAGCTTGAGAAGTTATTTTCAATATGCTCTTTTTACTTTTAGTTTCCGAAGTTCCTTAGAAATCAGCAGAAACTTCAGTTAGGTGTTGGTGAGTTACCAGCTTAGGGTTCTTTTTACTTAGGTCAGATATAGTTAAAAGGATTATGGAATATTAAAAAAAAACTGATTAAAATATGGAGAATCTTAAGTCACAATTCTTTTCTAACTTGAGGATGAGTTTTCATTTGGCCTATGCGTGTGTTTTCTATACACAATGCTGTAACACCAATGGAGACTTAAAACATGTAAAAAATGGAATTACTTAGGGGCACCTGGGTGGCTCAGTTGGTTAAGTATCTGCCTTTTGCTCAGGTCATGATCTCAGGGTCCTGGGATCAAGTTCCACATCAGGCTCCCAGCTCAGCGGGTGGTCTGCTTCTCCTTCTTCCTCTGCCTGCCACTCCCCCTGCTTGTGCTCTCTCTCTCTCTCTCTCTGACAAATAAATAAATAAAATCTTAAAAAAAAAAAACCCAGTAATCTTTTAATCTTTTATCTTATCTTTTTCTACATTCCAGTTCATTTTTGTTCACATATCTGTGGAATTTATATATCAGTAATCATAGCATAGATGTGCTTTTCTCACTTTTAAATACTTAAGATTTATCGAGAACATTTTCCTATGGTTGCATGAAGGAAGAGGGCTTGAAAAAGCACAGCATTGCTGTTACTAAAAACAAAGACTTTTCTGGTTCTCAGTTCTGTTTGGCCAGTCCTAGCTTAATGGTATCTGTTGTCCGTGGCCGTTTAGGCCAACTGGTTATAGTCCCGTTCCTGGGTGCAGGCTGAGTTGGGGAGTTCTAGCTGTGTCCGGGCCTGGAAGCCTCCCAGTGATCCACGGCTGCTTTCCTCTCTAGCCAGCCAGTGGGCAGAAGTTCCTGCTGGGCCATAGCACGCGCCGTGCTCTGGTTCCCAAGAGACTGATTCACAGAGTTTAGCTGAGTTTCCAGTGTGGCAACAAAATTCTGTGAACTCCGTCTTCGAGCATTGAATATGAAATCACAACTCTGAATCTGCCTTTAAGAATAGAAGTGGCATTAGTTATGGGCAAACTATGGATCATCAAATGAGACTTGCTGTTTATCCAGAGCAATGCAGGGAATTGCCTCTGAATGTTTACCACAGCTGAAATAGGGTTACTTGGGTTAAGGGCAGAAGTCCGAAGTCAAAGTGCAGATGCTCGTCTCTTTCTCATGAAGCTTCACACTGTGCCCTTTTGTTTGTTCACACCAAAGGTCTAAGGAGAGAAGAGCTTTTTCAAAGATACTTCAAGTCTGTTTTTTCCTTTTTATGAAAGCATAAATCCCAACATTTATGTTTGTATGGCCTTCACATTTCATGAAATAGTTTTAGAAAATTACACGAAGCCACAAACCAGGAAAAGTTGGGAAGATGGCTATCAGTTCATAAGTTTTATCTATTAAACTTTGTTGTAAATGACTATGTATGCAACTCAGTGGTGTCTTCTCGTTCCCTTTACCTCTCCCATTCCATCTGGTGAGTTTTTTGTGTCAAAAGTCTAGGAAAAGTCAGTGTAAATCCTGATATTTGAAACAACACGCTCTTTTTGTCTCTACTAAGCAGTGGCTTTAAAAATGCTTCTGATAGTTTGTAAGCCTAAACCCAAACTAGAGCTTTGTTTATCCTTGACATTGTAGAAAACAAAAACAAAAACAAAAACAAAACAAACCAACACAGTCTGTCCTTCGAAGGACAGAATACAAAATCTCATAGAGAATCAAAATGGAGGACCACTGCAGTCTCGAGGTGTTCAGTATTGATGGCTTGAGGAAATATGATATGTTTGTCTTGGTTATAAATAATCTGGGTCAGAGCCTTTAAAAAAAAACAACCAACCTGGACTTACTTCTTTTAAGCCCTGTCCCTAGGAACTTATTGTAGTTTTTGTAGTTGCTTTAAAATTAAAAACAAAACAGGGGCACCTGGATGGCTCAGGTCATGATGTCAGGGTCCTGGGATTGGACCCCAGCGATGGGCTCCATACTCAGGGGGGAGTCTGCTTCTCCCTCTCCCTTTGCCCTCCCTCACCTACTTCCCGCCCCCCATGCTCTCTCTCTCTTTCTCTCAAATAAATAAATAAAATCTTAAAAAAGAAATCTATTAAAATAAAAACCAAAACACAAGCACTAAGTTCTGCATCTCTATAAATACACAAATAATGGTATGTTCTTTAAATAAGAAAAATATTGTCATTTCATTAGAAATGGAAATAGCTCTGTTCTGTTATTTGGATCTGGAGCTTTACTTTCTAAAATGTCTCCTGTGGCCAGGAACAAGACAATCGAATGTCTGTATTTCCAAAGAGTTTCAAAAGATGAGGCTCCAAGCCATTCACATTGAAATTCAGTAGTGCACAGTGTAACAGTGCCTCAGAAAAAGAATGCAAAAATTGAGAAATATCTCCAAGTTGTCCTTGGTCTTTCAGGGGAAATGTGATAAAATTCCTTTGAATGAAAAAATGGGAGAAAGCATTTGATATAGTCGCTCACAGCGTTGTAAATAAATATAAACCAAATTGACCTGGAAAATAACAGAGCTGCATGAACTAAAAAATGCCAGTAAAAATAGAGGCGTAGTAAAATGGATGTGAGAGGCTCCCAATCAGGAAAGATAAGAGAGAGTACAGAGAAAAAGCACCTGGGGTGATTAAGAGGAAGACAGCAGAGATTGATGATGTTATAAAGGGTGTTAGTATGAATAGTCTCACAGAGAAATCTCCGGAACAAGTACAGATATAAAGAAATAAAATCTAAGCCAGGCAGGCTCAGAAAGGTAACAGAAAATTATTCAGCACAACACTAGGTGAAAAATAGGATTAGGAGAGGGAAGAGGAAGGAATGGAATAAAAAAGAAAGAAAAAGCAGCTGATTTTCGGACACAGCTTTGAAGTGACCTGAACGAGCAAATGTCTGCTGCCTTTCCCTTCTCCTGCTGTAATCCTTACCCCTCATCACACACCACGTGCCACACACGGGCACCCTCCTCCCCTGACGTGAACAGGCCTGCTGCCCTCGCGCTCAAGAGTCCTCAAGGATTTTTCATACTTTTTTGTTAGCATCTTTGGAGGCCTTTTTAAGCCTGCCTGGCTTAGATTTTATTTACTTATATATCAACTTGTTCCAGAGCTTTCTTAGCGAGACTGTTCACACTGACACCCTTTATAACATCATCGGAGGGTAGAGACGGGGGAGAAGTGAGCTGCCTATAGATGTAGGTCCCTGAGACAACTCTGCTTTTTGCTCACTCACTGGCCAGACTCTGAGGAACTCCAAGGGAGAGGCTGAATAGTGTTCAGCATTTCAGACAGCCATGCAGCAATTACGGAGCCCCAGCCCAGCGTAAAAGGAACAGAGATTCAGGGGAGGCACAGAAGTTTGCAAAACCTCCTGCTTTAAAGAGGCCATGATCTCAGGGTAGTGAGATGGAGCCTGACGTCAGGCTCTGCCCAGGGCATGGAACCTGCTTAAGATTCTCTCTCTCCCTCTCCTTCTGCCACCCCTTCCCCACTCTTTCGCTCTCTCATAAATAAATATAAAGAGGCCAGCCAACAGAGATAAAGAATGTCTCATGGGCAACCCCTATGAGGTGATGCTGAGAATCCAGTAGGATGTTTTGGGACACATCTATGTAAACAGATGGCATCAAGCACTAGAAGACTCAGCATGATGTCTTGGGACTGTGCAAAGCCTGTACAAATTGGATGCTATTCCTGGGAAACTCAAAATACAGAGATCAAGTTGCATCCTGGTTGAAGGAGAACTCTGCAAAAAATGAAATCATAGAAAACACAATTACAGTTTTCACACCTGATTTGTGAATGAAGATTCATCCTTTTACACTGATTTATCAGTGTGCACTAAGAACACATAGAGCTTCGAATCCCGAATTCATAAATAAAAGTGTCTTTATTTTTTTTTTATTTTTTTAAAGATTTTATGTCTAAGTAATCTGTACCCTCAACCTGGGGCTCGAACCCACAAACCTGAGATCAAAAGTCGCTAGCTCTGCTGACTGAGCCAGCCGGGCCACCCCAAGAAAACTGTCTTTAAAAAAAAAAACCCACAAAAAACCAGAAAATGTACTTTTTGAAATTAATTTGCAATATTTTTCCCAGCTGAATTTAGCAGAATATATGTGTTTTCTTTTTTGTTTAAGCTTCTTTAGTTAGAAAGCATCAAAACCGTAATTAGTAAGCTTAAACTGTAGAAACATAATATCAGAAAGGTATTCTTATATTTTACAAACATTGGTTCATTTAATCCCAAACAACCCTTAGGTGAGAGGTGCCCTTACTGTTCTCACTTTACGGATGAGAAAATTGAGGCACAGGGCGGTTAGACACATTGCTCAGTTTGCATATCTGGTAAGTGGTAGATCCAGGATTTTGAACTTGATCCCTCTGCCCCTAAAGACTGTGGTCTTAATCAGGGGTGAGTGGATGCTGCGGTAGGAGCCATCATCCCCCCAGAGCACAGCAGGAGCTCTGAGACCCTGTTCTCCTGCTCCTCCAGGGTTGAAGCAGTCCCCATCCTAAGGACGCCGCTTGGGGCTATGATTAAAATTAGACAAACCCATTTTCACAGCTTAGTTAATGCCCTGATTGTAGTATGGAACAAACAAACTTCTCTGGATTCAAATAGTAGCAAAGCCTAGCATAAAGGGGAGGCAGGAAGGAAGAAATGACCACCTACCTCATCTCAGATAATCCTTGAGACAACTCTGGGAAGTAAATATTACCTATTTTACAGAGGAGGAAACTGACACTCATCGACTTTAAGTGACCTGCTCAGTGGGGAAGTACCAGAACCAGGACTCCAATCTGTTTCTGGCTCCAAAGTGTTCATTTTCTTTGTTATGTTAACCATCCCTCAAAATACTCTGATTTGGGTATACTGTGGATTAGGTGGGTTATTGTGGTGCAGGCTGAGACTACATGAAGCATTTATAATACTGCTTCTGTAGGGAGAGAAGTATATTCCTACTTCCATGTACCTGATTTAAAAACTAAATTCTGGGACACAGACCATTTGAAACTTGAGAATTGCCTACTGTGACACTAGAGGGAAAAAAATGTTTAAAATTGTGATAATAGTCTTGACTCTAAATTTTTAAGGTTGTGAAATATATTCTATGCCACATGCAAAATGTTTATTTATTGACTCAACAATATTAGCAGCATCAGCAGGTTGGGGAAAAGCTGAAATATGAGGTGAATATGCATTCTTGTGATTTGCTTTTTTGGACTATTTTATGCTGATGAATTCAATTTTTAAAAAATGGGTTGTTTCAAAGAGTGGGAAATGAGAAAAGATGTTTGAAATGGGAAAATGGTAAGGACATTTATTTGAAGAACTTGAAAATTAAAGAAATTCAAATTCTTTACATCTTGCATTGAAGCAAAGAAAATCATTACTTACTCTTTTTTTTTTTTTTTT
>NC_048218.1:53406155-53428546 GCF_002007445.2 Ailuropoda melanoleuca
TTCCATACAAATTTAAGGACTATTTGTTCCAGTTCTTTGAAAAATGTCCTCGGTATTTTGATCGGGATAGCATTGAAAGTGTAGATTGCTCTGGGTAGTATGGACATTTTAACTATGTTAATTCTTCCAATCCATGAGCATGGAATATTTTTCCATCTTTTTATGTCTTCCTCAATATCTTTCAAAAGTGATCTATAGTTTCTAGGATATAGGTCCTTTACGTCTCTGGTTAAGTTAATTCCAAGGTAACGTATGGTTTTTGGTGTTATTGTAAATGGGATGGATTCCCTAATTTCTCTTTCTTCAGTCTCGTTATTCGTGTATAGAAATGCAACTGATTTCTGGGCATTGATTTTGTATCCTGCCACCTTACTGAATTGTTCTATAACTTCTAATAGTTTGGGAGTGGATTCCTTTGGGTTTTCCATATAGAGTATCATGTCATCTGCAAAGAGAGACAGTTTGACTTCTTCTTTGCCGATTTGGATACCTTTGATCCCTTTTTGTCTTCTGATTGCTGTTGCAAGGACTTCTAGTACTATGTTGAATAATAGTGGCGAGAGTGGGCATCCTTGTCGTGTTCCTGATCTTAAGGGAAAGGCTTCCAGCTTTTCCCCATTGAGAATAATGCTTGCAGTAGGCTTTTCATAGATGGCTTTTATGAGATTGAGAAATGTACCCTCTATTCCTACACTCTGAAGGGTTTTAATCAGGAAAGGATGCTGTATTTTGTCAAATGCTTTTTCTGCATCAATTGAGAGGATCATATGGTTCTTGAGTCTTTTCTTGTTGATATGATGTATCACATTGATTGATTTGCGAGTGTTGAACCATGCTTGCATCCCAGGTATGAATCCCACTTGGTCATGATGGATAATCCTTTTAATGTACTGTTGGATTCTATTAGCAAGGATCTTGTTGAGGATTTTGGCATCCATATTCATTAGAGAAATCGGTCTGTAATTCTCCTTTTTGAGGGGGTCTTTGCCTGGTTTGGGGATCAAGGTAATATTAGCCTCATAGAATGAGTTTGGGTAGCTTTCCTTCTGTTTCTATTTTTTGAAATAGCTTTAGGAGAATAGGTATTATTTCTTCTTTGAATGTTTGGACTTACTCTTAAGTGGAATTGAGGGCAGCTGTCTTGAGAGGTCTGCTTTTTGTATTATCACTACAATATCCAAGGCCTGGTTACAAACTCCAGGAGCTGACCTTTCACTGAGAAACACATGCTGATATAGTTAATGTATATCTCCAATACAACTTTTTTTTTTTTTGAAGATTTTATTTATTTATTTGAGAGAGACCAAGAGCGAGAGCGAGAGAGCGAGAGAGAGAGAGAGAGAGAGAGCGCACGAGCAGGAGGGAGGGGCAAGGGAGGGGGGCAGAGGAGGGAGAAGCAGACTCCCCAATGAGCCTGATGCGGGTCTCGATCCTAGGACCCTGGTATCATGACCTGAGCTGAAGGCAGGTGCCTAGGCCGCTGAGCCACCCAAGTGCCCCTCCAATACAGCTGCCTTTTTCTTTTGACATGCATTTTGATCCTTCTAGTTGCTCTGGCTCATGGTTTACAGGGGAACTTGGTCACCCTGGAAGGAACATTAGTCACTTTGTAGCCCAGCTCCCCATTTATGACTAACAAGGAGAATAAATTGAAGGAAAGTGATTTGCCCAAATATATACATGTACCAGCTAGAATTTTTGGTACTTTCAAACCTAGAGCTGACCATGTACCTGAAATGTAAAATTTTTTTCCATTCTGCACTGTTCAGTAATAGTCTCATTTACTAAGATCCAGTTCAAGGGTGGAAACTCTGTTATACCTAGTACAAAGTTTATATTTTCAAGTAAATATTATTTTATTTATTTTATTTTTTATTCTTTAAAGGTTTTACTTATTTGAGAGAGAGGGAACACATGAGCAGGAGTGAGGGGGAGGAGGAGGGACAGAGAAAGAGGGAGGAACAGACTCCCCACTGAGGAGGGAGCCTGATGCAGGACCCTGAGATCATGACCTGAGCCGAAGGCAGATGCTTAACCGACTAAACCACCAAGGCGCCCCTAAAAAGTAAATTTTAATTATAAAATTATCATATCCCTATGGTGAATAATTCATACCATCCAGAAGAGTATAAAGCAAAAATTTAAGCCCTTCTTGCAGTTAAGGTTACCTTCCAGATTTTACATGCTTGTACAAATAAAAATGGGTATAGATATGTCTATATATATATACATACATACATACCTGTATTTTTTGACAAATGGGATCCTATTATAAAAATACCTAACAACTTGCTTTTTAAACTTAAAATTTGGACATCATTCCTTACCAGTACATACAGGTCTGCTGCAATGCTTTCTTTTACACAATGGTTACAACACATTCCATTGTTTTTTTTTTTTTTTTAAGTGGGTTCTACCCTGGGTCCAACGGGCTTGATCTTACAACCCTGAGTTCAAGACCTGAGCTGAGATCAAGAGTCAGATGCTAAACTGACTGAGCCACTCAGGTGCTTCACATCACATTCTATTCTGTGGTGATTTTAAACATGTCCATAAAATTTTGGACATTAGTCCCATCAAAGGTGAAGTCTTATTGCCCTTATCTTGAATATCAGTTTGATTTAGCGACTTGTTTCCAAGTATATAATGTGGGAGAAGTTTAAGTAGTTGTTTTTTTGTTTTTGTTTTTTTTTCCTCTTAACAAACATCCTTGGATATAGTTTTTTGTATCTGTGCTTAGATTAAGGTTATTTTCTAGAAGTAGAGTGCTGGTCAAAAAATATCTGCATTTAAAATTTGAAAAATATAGCCATAATGTCCTCCAAGATGGTTATAGTAATTTATCCATCTAATCACAGAATATGAGAGTTTTAGTTTATCTATACACTTTGGTCATCAGCAAATTTTTAATGAGTATTTATTGACAAGTGAAACTTACTTGCATTTTTGTTTTAATCTGTATGTCTTTCTCCCCATCTTTATTGAGATGCAATTGACAAATAAAAGTTGTATTTATTTAAGGTGTACAACTTGATGTTTTGATATACACAAATATTATGAAATAAGTACCACGATTAAGCTAATTAATATATCCATCACCTCACATAATTACCCTTTTTTTTTCATTTCATGGTAAGAACTCTTGCAATCTATCTTGTTAGAAAGTTGCAAATATACAAAACAATATTATTGACTATGTTCACATTACTGTACATTTGATCTCCAGAATTTACTCATGTTGCATAACTGGAACTTCGTACACCTTGACCAACATTTTCTTATTTCTCCTTCCCCCTAGCCTTGGCAGTCACCATTGTACTCTTTGCTTTAATGAGTTTGACTATTTTAGATTCCATATATAATATCATGCAGTATTTGTCTTTCTGTGTCTTTCTTTTTATTTCACTTAGCATAATTTCCTCCAGGTTCGTTCATGTTATTGTATATGGAAGGATTTCCTTCTTTTAAAGGCTGAATAACATTTCATTGTATATATAGGTGCCCATTTTATTTATCCATTCTTCTGTCGATGGACACACTTAGGGTTTCCGTATGGTGGCTAGTGTGAATAATACTGCAGTGAACCTGGGAATGCAGATATTTCTTTGACATGTTGATTTCATTTCCTTTGGATACATACATACCCACATGTGAGATTGCTGGATCATAAGGTAGTCTTATTTATTTATTTATTTATTATTTATTTATTTATTTGTCAGAGAGAGAAAGAGAGAGAGAGAGCACAAGTAGGGGAAATGGCAGGCAGAGGGAGGGAGAAGCAGCATCCCCACTGAGCAAGAAGCCTGATGCAGGAATTGATCCTAGGACCCTGGGATTATGACCTGAGCCACAGGCAGCCACTTACCCAACTGAGCCACCCAGCCATTCCAAGGTAGTCTTATTTTTAATTTTTTGAGGAATCTCTTATTGTTTTTTGGGGTCCACCAATTTACATTTCTGCCAACATTGTAAAGGAAGGTTTCCCTCTCTCTGCATCCTTTCCAACAGTTGTTATCTTTTGCCTTTTTGGTAAGGACCATTAAAACATGTGAAATGATATTGCATTGTGGTTTTTATTTGTATTTCACCAATGATCAATAATGTTGTGCACCTTTTGTATGTCTTCGGAGAAATGTCTACTCAGGTCGTTTGTCCAGTTTTTAATTGGATTGTGGTTTTTGCTTTTGAGTTGTCTGAGTTTCCTAAATATTTTAGATATTGACCCCTTATTGGATATATGGTTTGCAAAGTATTTTCTCCCATTCCGTAGATTGTCTCTTCACTCTGTCAATGATTTCTTTTTTTGCATGGAACATTTTTAGTTTAATGCACTCTTACTTGTCTATTTTTGCTTTTGTTGACTGTGCTCTTGGTGTCCTATACAAGGAATCATTTCCCAGACCCAAATGTAAAGAGGCTTTTCCCTGTTTTCTTCTAGGAGTTTTACATTTTTTCTTATTGTTAAGTTTTAATCCATTTTGGGTTGTTTTTTGTGTCTGTGGTAAGGTAAAGGTCCAATTTCATGTGGATATCCAGTTATCCAACAGCATTTATTGAAGAGACTGTTGTTTCCCCATTTTGTGTTCTTGGCACCCCTATCAAAGATCAGTAGACTGCAAATGTGTGAATTTATTTTTGGGATCTCTGTTCTGTTCCACTAGTCTATATTTTTGTGTATCCCAGCACTATGCTTTTTTGATTACTGTAGCTTTGTAATATATTTTGAAATTAGGAAGTGTGATGCCTCCTTTTTGATTCATGAGGGATTTATAAATTTGCTGATTAATTTCCAAACATTTGGTGATTTTCCATTATAGTCAGCCTTTCTATAAATTTGTATTCAATATGTGTCTTTTGTAGTATAGATTTAAAAAATTTAGTTTGACAAGCACTGGGTGGCTTAGTCGGTTAAGCGTCTTACTCTTGATTTCAGCTCAGGTCATGATCTCAGGGTCATGAGATTGAGCCTGGTGTTGGGCTCTGCACTGAGCTTGGAGCCTGCTTGAGATTCTCTCTCTCCCTCTCTCTCCCTGCCCCCACCCCTGGACTTGCACACACTCTTGCTCTCTCTAAAAAAAATAAAAGAAAATTCATTTTCTTTAAATTGGATACACCCCATTGGTATTTCATGAAATTATAAAACACTTGGTTTTAAAATCTGTCATCTTGTTATTTCTTTTTTGTCCTATGTGTTTTTTATCCTTTCTTTGTCTTTTCTTGACTATATTTTTTTATTACTAGTATATTTTTTATTTTGCCAATTTTCTCCTGTGTTTGTCATTTTATTATAAATTATTTTATTATTCTTCTAGTTGTTAACCTAGAAATTAAAATATATATCTTTGACTTATTATAGTCTGCCTTAGGTTAATGCTTTTAATATTTTCTGAAGAAAGCAAGAATCTTACAGCGGTTTAAATGTATTTCTCACTTCCTTTGTCTTTTGTGCTGAGGTTTTCATATAACTTATTCTACCTTATTTTGATTTGTAAAAAGTATAATAATTATTATGATTTTAAAGCATCAAAATTTAAATCAATCCACATATCTACACTTTTCTGTGTTTTTCATTCTTTCTTACCATTTTGTATTTTCATCTGAGATCATGATACTTCTGCCTGAAGAAGTTCTTTTAATATTTCTTTTACTGCCAGTCTTTTTAATTTTCTTAGATTTTGTTTGACTGGAAAATATCTTTATATTGTCTTAATTCTTGAAGGATATTTAGTTGGGTATAAAATTCTTAGATGGTGTGTCCTTTCAGTACTTTAAAGATGTCACTCAGTTTTTATTAAAAATTCATCAGCCTTCTTATTTTTCTCCTTTGAAAATAGTGTTTTCTTTCTCTGCAGCTTTTCTCTTTCCATCTGGTTTTCAGTAGGCTGACTGTAATGTGTTTGGTGTTTGTAGAGATTCTTGAAAAATATAGTTAGATGCCCTTTGTCAGTGGCAAAGAATTCTTTTTAATATTTCTTTCTCATTACTTCTCTCCTTTACTTCTGAGACTATAAATTATGAATAATTACAGGTTTTCACCGTGCCTATTTTGATCTTTTCTGTTTTTTTGGGTTTTTTGCACTTTTAAACTTTTCCCCCTTTTGTATTTCTTCACTAATTCTGCTTTTTAAATTAATGATCGTCTGTTGCTTTAGGTCCAGCCTGCTGCTACTAATCCTGTATTTTCAATTCTCAATTTTAGTTGTAGTGCTTTCAGATTCTAGAATTTTCATTTGATTTTTTAATTTAGAATCCAGATCTGTGTTAAAATTATTTATCTTTTCCTCTATTTTTTGACTCCATTAGTCATAGATTTTTTTAAGTTTCTGATAACTTTAATATCTAAATGACCTCATGCATTTGTGCCTCCTTTTATTTATTTTTCTTGGCTTTTGGCCACTTCATAATTTTTTTTTTGATACACCTTTTAAATCTATATTGGATACTAGACATTACATTGTGTGTAAAAAATTGTAGAGGTTCTGGATAATGTTATCTCCTTTCAATGAGGGTTATGTTGTATCCTGGAAGATCACATTGGTCCTGGTGAAAGTTGATTTCAAGCTTATTAGGGCTGATTTATTCTGATTTCAGTCTTACATCTAGTGCAGGGATCAACAAATTCTTGTACAAGACCAGATAATAAATGTTTTAGACTTTGCGGACCTTAAAATCTTTGCTACAACTATTCCACATTATTATTGTAGTGGAAAAATAATCATAAATAATATTTAGGTGAATGAACTTGGCTGTATGTCAATAAAACTTATTAACAAAATTTGAATTTCATATAATTTTCAGTGTTATGAAATAGTACTTTTGCTTTGCTTATTTTCAATCATATAAACATGTGAAAACCATTCATAGCTCTAAGGACATACAAAAATAGGCAGCAGGCCATATTTGGCCTGCAGGTTGTAATTTGCTCTTCCCCTGTAGTAGCATATGTCCCTTACTCCTAAGTTCTTAACTGAAAGCCTGGGGGTTCATTAAGGTCTCGTCTCCATCTCTAAGGCTTGAATTCCAACCCCTGTCTCCATGACTGCGGTAATCTCTGCTCAGTTTTCAGCTTCCTACCTGCTTTTTTCTGATGGAGTTTTTGGGATCTTATCCTGCACATATGGCACTTGAGAGTCAGCCAATATTTGGAGGGAAATGTGTAGTCAGATTTTGGGTTTATTTCTCTGAGATCCCTCTTCTGGATTTTAATCTTCAAGTCTCATATGTTTAAGCTGCGTGCTGTAACATGTATACACCTCTAGATCAGGTTGACTGCTGCTTTCTGCTTAGATATTATTCCCAAGTCCCTTATACACAGAAAATCAGAAAATATCCTGAGGAGAAAATGTCGGTTTGAATATGAAGTTTATCAAGTAAGTTTGAATATGAACGTTATTTTTTGTTACCCTGATATCAAAGAGTATAATTCCTCAATATTGCCTGCAATTTAAAAATCTCCATTGTCAGGGTGCCTGGGTGGCTCAGTCAGTTGAACATCTGCCTTTGGCTCTGGTCATGATCTCAGGGTCCTGGGGTCAAGCCTACTATTGGGCTCTGTGCTCAGTGGGGAGTCTGCTTGTCCCTATCCCTCTCCCTCTGTGCTCTCTCTCTCTCAAATAAATAAATAAAATCTTAAAAAAAAATAAAACCTCCATGTCTTCAAACAGTTGCTTAATATATTGTGGTGAGCTTTTATTCTTGTTTTCAACAACAGGCTTCATCTGCTTACTGAAAGCAGAAGTTTGTATGGGTTTTTATATTTCTATGTAGAAAAAAATTTCAATATAGCTTTTAGGTTTCATGATTAGCCTTGGAAAATCATTCTCATTATTATATTATAAATATATCCTCTCTTGCTTTTTTCATTTATATTTTGGTTTCAAACTTTATATCTAAATCAATTTTTACATTTAAGTCATTGATTAACCTAAAATTCATTTTGAAATTCATTTTAACAAAAGATATGAAATCAGATTTCAGCCTTTTCTCAAATGACCAGCAAGTTTCTCAACACTGATTGTTGATTTGTAATGCTATACTTGTAATATATAAAATTCACAATTGTACAGGGATTTATTTTGAGATTCTCCACTATGTTTCCCTGATGTGCCTGTCTATTTATGGACCAAGATAATGGTATCTCAGAATATATTTTATTATGAGGAAAGACTATTCCCCTATTAATATTCTTTTTCAGAAATGTCTTAGGTATTCTTTCATGTGTCCTCTTCCAGATGAACTTTAGAATTTGTTAGTCAATTAGAGAAAAAAAAGGTAGGGCATCAAAAGCACTGGCAATGAAAGAAAAAATAGGTAAGTTGCTCTTTCTGAAAATTAAAGATTTTTTGCATCAAAGGACACTATCAACAGAGTAAAAAGGCAACCCTTGGAGTAGGAGAAAATATTTGCAAATCATATATTTGATAATATTGATATCCAGAATATAGAAAGAACTACAACTCAACAGTAAAAACAAAAACAAACCACTCGATTTACAAATGGGCAAAAGACTTGAATAGCTATTTCTTTAAAGGAAATATGCAAATAGTCAATAAGCATGTGAAAAGATGCTCAACATTGCTAATCAATGGAGAAGGCAAATCAAAATCACAGTAAGACATCACTTAACACCATTAGGATAGCTACTATTAAAAACCAGGAAATGAGAAATGTTGGCAAGGATGTGGAGAAATTGGAAACCTTGAGGACATTTTCGGAATATAAAGTGGTGCAGCCAGCTGTCCCGAAATGGTCTGATGTTTCCTCAAAAAATTAAATTGATTGATCTGAAATTAATAGAAGTAGCATATGATTTAGTAATTCCACTTCTGGGTATACACCCAACAGAATTGAAAGCCGAGGCTCAAATTTTGTACACTGTTGTTTATTAGCAACATTATTCATAACAGCCACAAGGTGGAAACAACCCAAGTATTCATTGATGGATGGATAAACAAAATTTTCTATTTACATACAATGGAATGTTATTCAGCCTTAGGAAGGAAGGAAATTCTGACACATGCTACCACATAGGTGAACCTTGAAGATATTATGCAGAGTGAAATAAACCAGTGACAAAAACCCAAATATTAAGTGATTCCACTTAAATGAGGTACCTAGAGGAGTCAAATTCGTACAGAAAGAAAGTAGAATGGTGGTTGTCAGGGTTGGAGGGTGGGAGGAATGGAGAATTAGTGTTTAATGGATACAGAGTTTCAGTTTGAGAAAATAAAAAGTTCTGGAGATGGATGGGGGTGATGGTTGCATAGAAATGCTAATGTACTTAATGTGGCCGAACTGTACACATAAAAATGCTTAAAATGGTGAATTTTATGTTATGTATATTTGACCACATTAAAAATGTTTCTTAGAAAGATAGTAAAGAAGGGGTGACATATTTGTAGTTTTTATTGGGATTGAAAAAAATTGACGACTTTTTAATACTATGTCTTACCAAGAATAAGATGTATCCTATTATTTATTTTTTATGCTTCTCAATAGAATGTTGAACTTTTCTTCATTTAGGTTCTGAGTACTTCTTGTCATTCTTAGTTTTTTGGGGGTCTGCTTTTCTTGTTATACTTTTTAATGGAGCTCTTTTTCCTGTGTCTAACTGGTTCTTATTCAGGTGGATGGGGGGATGGGCAAAGTAGGTGAAGGGGATTAAGAGGTACAAACTTCTAGTTACAAAATAAATAAGTCCTGGAGATGGAAAGTACAGTATAGGGAATATAATTAATAAGAATTTAATATTATATAGTGACAGATGGTGACTATACTTCTGTGGTGAGCAGTGAGTAATGTAGAGAATTGTTGAATCATTCTGCTGTACACCTGAAATTAATATAACACTGTAAGTTAATTATACTTCAGTAAAAAAGGTAATCACATAAAAATAGTGTTCAATTATTTTATATTATTTTTTAACCAGGTATCTTCTCCCATATTTTTCTCTAATACTCTGTTAATTCTTTCAAATAAGTTTTTAGTGAGCACTTCACTTGAGTGTAGAGAAACAGCATATTCTTGGCCTCAAGAAACTTAGTCTATCTGGGAAATGAAAAACATGGAGGATTTTTTTTAAAAGATTTTATTTTTATTTATTTATCAGAGAAAGGGAGAGAGAGGCAGAGAGAGAGTACAAGCAGGGGGAGAGGCAGGCAGAGGGAGAAGCTGGCTCCCCGTTGAGTAAGGAGCCAGACAGGACTCTATCCTAGGACCCTGGGATCATGACCTGAGCCAAAGGCAGCTGGTTAACCAACTGAGCCACCCAAGTGTCCCAGGATTTTTTTTTTAAACCTCAAAAATAGCCTATATTTCATACTTTAATCTTTTTTTCTTTTTTTTTTTTTTCCTGAGAGAGAGAGTGAGCACGCGTGCCACCGCTGGTGTAGGGGGAGGGGCAGAGGGAGAGGGAGAGAGAGACTCTCAAGCAGACTCCCCGCTGAGTGCAGAGCCCGGCAGTGCAGAACTGGATCTCATGACCCTGAGACCATGACCTGAGCCAAAACCCAAAAGTCGAATACTTAACCCACTGAGTCACCTGGGTGCTTCCAAACCTTTATTTTCTGAGGAAAATAAACCTTATGAAATCAAGTCATGTCCTCACCTCACTAAATTAATACAGCCTCTAAAATGGTGTGCTAAGTTTTATGTGCGACTTTCTATTTCACATTACATTTTACTGTAATGGTAGTAGAAATAAAAACTAAATGCAGGAAATCTCTTGTTTAATGTATGGTCCCACCAGACTCCTGGAACAACCTTGGTGGTAACAACAAATAATCTGGGTAGTGCCCTGTAGGTGGAGGCTACAGATTCCTTTCCAGCTCTGTCCTTGACCAGCTTGAGTGTGGGTCCGTGACACATGGACAGCCTTACAGTCGTCCTCATCTCGTGTGCAGTGTATCTTAGGCTTGAGTGTGAAACCTCAATCATGCTGGAAACTTGTAAAAGCTTATTCCTGTACATGGCAAGGAGTTTCTGACTCAGATCTGTTGTGGGGGTCATATATCTCTATTTTAAATATGTATCCAGATAATTCTTCTGATGCAGGTGATCCATGAACCATATTGCTCTTCTGTGGTAATAAATTCAGTTACCAACCATAACTGCTTTTTTCTTGGGATTGGTAGGCATTGTAAGATTTTTCCTTTTAAATGTCCAATCTCATGTTCCAATCTGTGGTATAATCATGATTCCCACCATACTGGACCCTATCTGAAGGCTGTGCACATACTGACTCCTGTCCTTTTTCAGTACAGCTTCGTTTTTCTGTCTCCACTGTCTTTCCTGGAATTACTTCAGTCTTTCACTGTTGTGCTCAGTGCACCTGGTTTTCCCAGATTTTAACAGCCTTTCCAGCAATTCCCAGCTGCCTTGGCACACAGCATTACCACCTCTGCCATTTCAGCTGGGTTAAAGCTTCAGAAACCCTATTAACCTTCTGAATCTGTCATTTAGCTCCCCAGATACCACTGTATTCAATTGCTCTTCACTTCAAACCCACATATTCTAAATCTCAAGGAATCTACTGGGACAGTACTGCTCCCCAGCCATAGCTGTGGTAATTTTTACAAATATATTATAGTGTATTTTGAATCCTGTCATTTATCTGCAGATGCTACCATGTCCAATTAGTCTTCACTTTCAAATCTACATAATCTACGTTTCAGACAACCCACTGTTAACAAAACTTTTTCCCAGTTTATTTTTATAAGTCCATTAATTAGTTAAATTAAATTTTTTTTCCAAATAGCACGCCTCCTCTTGTCACTCTAGTAGTTGTATGTTTATAAAATTGAGATATAACATGGTAATTTTGTTGCTGAGTGTATTTATAAAAATTGCAGGTCATCTGTACATCCCCCATAAACATAGTCCCAACTCTTAGTTTCTGAACTCATTGCAATGAAAAGTTCATATAGAATTGCCCGATCCTATGTACCATTCCATGTGGCCGCATGGTGAAATCTGCATACGCTATTGTACTCAGTTCCCTTGCGATTTGCATAGTGGTGCTCAATCTGTACCAGGCTGTAGCTTTCTCTGACCACTTTTCCTCTTTCTGTCGATTCCTAACTTCCCCCCAGCCCATCTCCTTTTCCCACTCTCTCTTTAAACTGAGTGCATAGCTAACATTCTTAAATCGTAACGGTGAACATCAGCGTATTGAATAATGAGGACGTTTGGGCAGGAAGGAATTCATTGTCATCATCATGTATTATCTCACTTTTTAATCTTCAAATCAGTTATTTATGAACAAGGAGGTTAAGCTCCCACTGTTACAACTTCAAAATGGAGGACTGACACTTTTCACAACCATCTATGCATCACTTGGAAACTGTGGTTTTTCTAAAGGAGCCGTGGGAAATCTTAGCCACTTCCGTGGTTTATAACAATCAAACTTACACACAGAAGAAGTGGTACGTTGACCAATTGTAACTAGAGAAGAGCCCACTAGTGCTCCAGCTCCTTCCCTGTGACAGTGACTATGACTGCTGGGATTTTCAGTTGTCAGCCTAAATGCCTTTATCTTCTCCAGAGAGCTAGCAACCTGTAAAGTTTCCCTCTACACTGTTATTTGCAAATCAGCATTAAATATGCTGCAGGTAAGAAATGGTCTGTGACTTGGCATATTCTTTCTAGATTTCTAATCCATGCCCTGTATTAAATCAAAGGCAATATTAAGAAGGAGCACAGGTTCTTAAAGCAAGGTATCTCAACTTTAGCATTATTGATACTTTGGGCTGGAGAGTTCCTTATTGTGATGGACTAACTATTCTGAGCATTGTAGGAATTCGAGCAGCACCCCTGACCTCTACCTGCTATATTCCAGTAGCACCCTCCTCCCCAGCATGACAATCAAAAATGTCACCGGACATTGCCAAGTGTCCCCTGGGATGTAAAATTGCCCCTGGTGGAGACCACTGCCTTAGAGAAAGTGAAATAAGTGATGTAATTCCCATTATTACTTCTTTTAAAAAATGATTTATGTATTTTAATCTTTGATATTTTTTCAAGATAATTTACATGACTTTAGGGAATTAGCAGAGTTCACTCTTGGTCTAAAAGTGAGCAGAACGGTGGTGCTGAACTTCTCAAAGGAATAGAAATGCTAATACTAACGAAGGTGCTCCCTGCAAATGAGCTACCATTTAAATTTATTACAGCTGAGGGCCTAGCCTAGGCCACAGGCATTCAATGTTAATCTTCCATTCATAGTATAAGCAGGATGTTCAGACTATAAATTAGCCCACGTGGAAAGACAATGTGAGACATTTCTCTAAAACAAAGCTGTTATCTTTTCAGATACCTAATTCTTGAAGCTTCTGTTTGGTACTCATCTGATAACATGCCTCACACAGTGTGTGATGAAGGAATACTGGTTCATAGAGAAAAAAATGGGAGTGTGCGGGCAGGTGGCTGTAAGGCACATTTCCAGCTTTTTTCTCTCCCTAAAATATGTTCTTTATAGTATGAGGGCTCAAAATGTGGTGAGCAGACATGCAAGAAATGTAAGAAATGCTGCTTGTAAGAAATGCAGAATCTCTGGCCTCACCCTTGACTTACTAGATCAGATTATGAATTTTAATGCTATCCCCATAATTCTTGTACAAATTACAGTTTGCCCCCAAACATTAGTTCCTTAGATTACTAAAAGATAAATTCTGGGAAAGGATTCTATAAAAAATAAGTTTGGCGAAGAGTGGGTTTAGTAACGAGATACAGTTCTTATACAGCAGCACCTCTCAAGAAATATCCATGTTTAAATTATGACTTTCTGGTTGCCTGGGTGGCTCAGTCAGTTAACAGTCTGCCTTTGGCTCAGGTCATGATCCTGGGGTCCTGGGATCGAGCCCCACGTAGGTCCTGGGATCGAGCCCCACGTAGGGGTCCCTGCTCAGCGGGGAGTGTGCTTCTTCCTCTGCCCCTCCCCCTGCCCGTGCTTGCTCTCTTTCTCAAAAAAAAAATAAAGAAAATCTTAAAAAAAATTTAAATTATGACTTTTAAATTGGGAAGTGGTGGGAGATGTTAAGCAGTGTTTTCTAAACTTGTTTGATAATGGGACTTTTTTCCCATAGACATCACTTTGGAAAATGTTGCTGTAGTAACATGGTACAGGCATTTACCTCATAATTAAATGGCAACTGCATCTTAAGTAAATAAATTAATCAGCTAGCTAATCATGGTTAATGATTACTGATAATACGCTGAGGAGAAGGAAAAAACAAACTTTGCAGAGAGAAAAAAACTAATCACATCATCATCATCATCATAAAACAGAAAACTAATCACATCATCATCATCATAAAACAGAAAACAATCAAACAATCCTTAGATTGTTCTAACTACTTACACTTAAAAACTATTTACAAAATAAAACAAGTATAAGAAATAGTAGTTGGGGTACCTGGNAAAACAGAAAACAATCAAACAATCCTTAGATTCTAACTACTTACACTTAAAAACTATTTACAAAATAAAACAAGTATAAGAAATAGTAGTTGGGGTACCTGGGTGGCTCAGTCAGTTAAGCATCTGCCTTCAGCTCAGGTCATGATGGATTGAGTCCCACATCAGGCTGCCTGCTCAGCAGGGAGTCTGCTTCTCCTTCTGCCCCTCCCCCTGCTTGTGCTCTTTCTCTTGCCTGGTCTCTCTCTCTCAAATAAATAAAATATATTAAAAAAAAAAAAAAAAGGAACAGTAGTTGTGGCATTTGGATGGCGCAGTTGATTAAGCATCTGAGTCTTGATTTTGGCTCGGGTCGTGATCTCAGGGTTGTGAGACGGAGCTGGCCTCCAGGTCTGTGCTCAGCATGGAGTCCGCCTGAGATTCTCTCTCTCTCTTTCCTCTGCCCCTCCCACTTGGTGTTCTCTCTCTCAAATAAATAAATAAATCTTAGAAAAAGAGAAAATAGTAGTTTGTTCACAGCATTTAGCATATAATTTTTTTAGAACGAAATTTTCTGAATTCAGTTTCAAGATATTTTTGCATATGGTTCTTACCGTTTATGAAATTTTGTGTAGTAGAAAGACTTAGACAAACAACTTAAAATAGCATTTTTAAATAAAAATCACCTTATCAAGGTATGAGTGACATACAAAAACTGTACATATTTGATATATATGAATTGATGAGTTTGGAGATAAGTATATACACCCTTGAAACCATCACCACAACCTGTGTTATAAACAATATCCAAAATCTGCAAAAGTTTCCTCCTCTCCTAAAAAATACATATCTTGGGGTGCCTGGCTCAGTCGGAAGAGCATGTGACTCTTGATCTTGGGGTCGTGAGTTTGAGCCTCATGTTGAGTGTAGAGATTACTTAAATAAACAAATATTAAAAAAAATATGTTTATGTTTGAATAAAAGTATTACATGTTTGTGGCGCCTGGCTGGCTCAGACGGTGGAGTGTGCAACTCTTGATCTTGGGATCATAGGTTTGAGCCGCATGTTAGGTATAGAGATTCCTTAAATAAATAAATCTTTTTTTAAAAAAATATTATATGTTTATCACAGGAAATGGTAAAATACACAGTAGGACAAAAGGAAATTATATAATCTTACTATTCATAGACAAGCACAGATGCTATTTTAATTTATTCCTTTCTAGTCCTCTTTTCTGCATTTATGCCTGCAAAATGTTGAAGAGTATATATACTATCTTGTAGTTTACTTTTTTATTTAACATTATACCATGAACACTTCTCTAAGATGTTCTCTAAATGTTGTTTGGAGATATGATATTTCAAAAATGAATAATATCCCATTAGATTCATTTGCCATAATTTAGAAATCATCTTTTAGTGAGAAACATTTAGGTTACTGATAGAATTTAATTTTTAAAAATAATGCTCAGAAAAAGTCCTAATTTAAGGGCACCTGGGTGGCACAGCAGTTAAGCATCTGCCTTCGGCTCAGGGCGTGATCCCGGTGTTCTGGGATCGAGCCCCACATCAGGCTCCTCCGCTGTGAGCCTGCTTCTTCCTCTCCCACTCCCCCTGCTTGTGTTCCCTCTCTCACTGGCTGTCTCTATCTCTGTCGAATAAATAAATAAAATCTTTAAAAAAAAAGTCCTAATTTAAATAGAATTTTAATTATTTTCTTAGAATAAATTTGTAGAAATGTAATTGTTTCATAGAGAATAAATGTTTTAAGGGACAATTTTAAAAAATGAGAGATTTTAAAGATTTACTATAGTCTTCATTTTTATTTATATTTTCTCAGAAATATATCTTCAGTTTTATTACTTGAAGCAAAAATAATATCTGTCTTACAAGTAGTTACTTTCATGGGAAGTATACTTTTATAATGAGTTGTTTTTTTTTTTTTTGTATTAAATTCTTATTCTTACTTGTTCTCAAAGAACCCTATTGGTTTTATAGCAGGAGCACCTGGCCTTGTGGTTGACTCCATCACAGTGATTGACTGATCAGAGGACATTCTGTAACTCACTTTCAGTTGATAGATCCATAATTATTCAAAAAGAAGAGAAAATTAACAGTTCAGAATCTACCTAACGCTCTTCTTCAATGACATCTTAGAAAGTTCCCAGGAATCTCCTAATTTGTTATTATGCATATGGGTCATCTCACAATGTGACTGACACAGGTTTTCTTACCATCGTTCAACCACATCAACCACTTGTTTAACAAGAGATTTAGATGGAGAAAAAATTCTATAATATTCTGAATGAATAATGTTAATGGTGCAAGCATATGTGTATACATGAGAGTAGGTGCATTTATAAACATGAGTATCAGATATAAATAGTGAGATCTTTGATAATCGTTCATACTTTGTGAACTTGATTCTCTATATAAATGTTTCTAAGGAAGTTACATGCTTGGCTGTAGGGCTTTTGACTGCAAGGAAGAAATTGAATTTGCCCCTAACAGGCTATTTACTGGCAATTGCAAGATATGAGAGTAGATGATTAGGGTCATGGTGTTTCTGGTTTATCCTCTTTCCTTGGATATTATTTCTGAGAGCAGCTCAAGCTAGAACAGCAGGTGAGCAAGTGTGTCAAAAATCATCTTTTGAGGCTATTTTGTTATAAGTCATCAGGACGTGAAAAGTCCATGGAGTGTCTCCCACAGGATTTGGCACGTAGTAGGTACTTGAACATTTGATTTTGATTTGTCCTGCTCTGGCTTAAGTATATAAATAAAGGCCTCAGGTGTGAGAGTGAATTTCTTATGATTGGGACGGTAAACCAGTAGTAATTTAAAAGTGTAGCTAGGTGTAAATCTCTGAATCTTAGAAAGTATGGATTTGTGATTTTTGCCCTTGGCTTTGTTGTAGTTTAATTAAATTCTTCACCTACCTAGTGGGGGTTTTCTTTCTCTTCCTTTTTTTTTTTTTGGTAGTTACAGTTCTTAAAGGGGGTCAACTGTTCTTCAGAGATGGCTCAGAATGTACTTTTAATCACAATAAATCTCAGATATATTGAACTTTAATCCAACCAAACTGACCAAAAAAATCTGAAGATGTTATAAATTATCTATGGTTTGATTTTTAAAACTGATGAAATAATTTTCATGGAAGATCTGGAATCAGTTTTTTCCACTCCTCATTTTTACTACCCCCGCACAAAAGCTTGCCTGAGAGAGAACTTCAGCATGGTCAGTCCCCATGTATATCACGCCTTTTGACATGCCCGAACCTGTGTTTGTACATGTGTAGCAAAGATATTCCCCTTGGTAAGGTAATAGATTATGTAGTTAATTTTTATTTTTATTTGTTTAAGATTCTATTTATTTATGAGAGAGAGAGAGAGAGAGAAAGAGAGAGAGAAAGAAAGAGGGCATGAGCTGGGGGAGGGGCAGAGGGTGAGGGAGAAGTAGGCTCCCCGCCCAGCAGGGAGCCCAACACTTTTCGGGGCTCCATCCCAAGACCCTGAGATCATGACCTGAGCTGAAGGCAGATGCTTAAACAACTGAGCCACCCAGGCGCCCCTGGTAATAGATTATGACAACCTTCAAAAACCTTCCATTTTCTTAGAAGGTGATAGGTTACTTAGTTAACACAGCAATAGAAGAATTTCTAATAAAATTATTAAGAATGCCCAGAGTGGTTTATTTTTAGCATAAAGCCGTGTGATTTGGGTTGTTAAATACAAAACTTGGGAAGAGATTATTTTGTTTCTATTTGTTTTAACAGCCCTACTAACTGCACATTGAAGATATTGGTTCATTGACTTTGTATATATATAGTAACATATATAAACACTTGGTGTGATTTTTAGCCAGTGGATCACTAGTGTTTATATGACACCATTTTAACCAACTCTGCCTCTATTAATTAATGAATTAATTTCTAATTGGAGGTAATAGTACCTTTTTACTCATTATATCTTTTCTAAAAATGTGTATGTTCTCCTCCTCCCATACCCATACCTCTTCTCCACTCCTCTCACTGATGACATGTGTATCTGGGAATACTTTTGCCTTTGATGGTCATGGCATTCCCTTAGTACTGGCCGATTGTGCCAATTCTGATTTCTTGTACCCCTTAATAATATTCATTCCATATATTAACTTTATCAGAGATTTTCCAAGGCAATTATTGCAACTACCTGGAGTTGATGAAGATGGGTGTTTGTTTCTGTTTTAATCTTCGAGGGACGATATTTCCCCTTAAGGGCTAGGACTTGTTTTTGCTTATTTTGGGCCTTTGGTTCTTGGCATGGAGTCAGAGCTCAATAAATTTTGTGCTCAATAAGTTTGTCATTTATGATATTCCTTAAACAGGCAAGCACATTTCCAACTCAGGGCATTTCTCTCTGGTTAAAATGGTTCTTCCTCACGTATTACCGTGACTCAGTTCCTCATTTTACTCAGACTTCTGCTGAAATATCACTACCATAGGGGAGCCTATCCTAAACCACCAAATCTTAAAGTCTTAAACAGCATGCACTTACACATGAACTCAAAATACTCTCATCACTCCTTTGCTTTTTATTTTTCTCATAGGATTTGCCAATACCTTAAATATTATTTGTTTATTTATTGTTTCTCTCATTAGAATGTGAGCCATCCCAAATTAAAGAGATGTGTTCATTGCCAAATGTTTTCACTGGTGTATTGTAGTCATTTGATAAATATTAGTTCAATGAGTGAGTAAATTATTTGATTAATTCCCACTTATGTCCCCAACCAAGACACACATACTATACATGAATATTAGAGAAGAGTATCTTTCTGATTTATCACAGTATCTAGGCAGTGAGTGTTAAAAATGTTTGTTGAAAAGGGGCTCCTGGGTGGCTCAGTCATTAAGCGTCTGCCTTCGGCTCAGGACCTGATCCCAGAGTCCTGGGATTGAGCCCTGCATCAGGCTCCCTGCTCTGCTGGGAGCCTACTTCTTCCTCTCCCACTTACCTGCTTATGTTCCCTCTCTCACTGGCTGTCTCTCTCTGTCAAATAAATAAATAAAATCTTAAAAAAAAGTTTGTTGAATGACTTAATGAATGACAGTTATACTGACTGGTCAGTTGCTTTGCAGACATGTTTTGTGCATTGTTGGGACCAGACTATCAGGTAATTTCTTTTAATCATTACTCTGCTAAAAGGAAAGAGTTACTTTGCTTTGCATCCATTCTTGTTTATATGCTGACATGAAATTTTTGAAAGTGGAAACTTCACAAAACACTCACATTTGATTCTCCGGGCAAATTTAGTGATTTAGCTCACATTTTCTTTCTTTCCTTTGTTAGTCTCTGAAAATGATAATAGGACTTAACTTTGCAATTACAGCTTGCATAGAAGCTGTAACCCCCAACCCCCAGCTTCCAAAGCTCCCACCCCACCTTTACTACCTCTCCCAGTCCTGATTCAAATTTGGGTTATTACAAAACCTGTTTGCTAGGGGCAAATGGCCCAGTTCTCTGCTCCTCAGATCCTTTTCCAGTGCATCTATTTCCAGGGTCAGCTGCTGGAGGTGAACATTTCTCTGTCATAATTCAAAGAACAGGGAGCCCTGAGGCACTCCAGGTGACTATAGAGGCACATGAAAAGAGACAATATAGCAGAGTAAAGAAGAGAAAGACCCATGAAATTTTTACTTAGCGAGCTGCCTTCCTAACCCCCAATTCTCATTCTGCAACTGTATTTGAAATCATTTCAGGGCTTTAGGTGACTATAGGCTGAAATTGGGAACTGTTCCAAACTGTATTTTTTAAAAAACTATTCTTGAGTGTTGTTGCTTGAATTTAACAATTTTGGTTGGAAATACCATGTACATTGACATCTTAGGAGCTGATGTTTTTTATGATGGATAAATACAGAAATTTGATATTGGGACTAGCTAGCACAAAACTGTGTGTGTTTTAATGGTGATTATTGTTTTTTTAAATATAATTCTGCTAGATCGCACTAGGAGGGAGGGTGGGGCAGAAGAGAAGGGGGCCTTCAGGCTGTGAAGTCTCGGCTTCAGTTGGCCAGAGCGAGCCCACGTCTGTCACGTGATGGAGAGGGCCTGAACGCGTGTGAGATTGTAGGGGTAGGGTGTATTGGGGTCCCGGTCATTGCTCAGGCACAGCGAAGACTCAGAGCGCACGTGCAGATGTCGCTGGCACAGGCCGGCCCAGGCGCAGGCGCACCCCATTGTAGCACACGTCACGCCCGGTGTTGTACTCCAGGCTCCACGTTTCTGAGAGTCTAGGTTTTTGGCACGTGTCAGCAGCTATTTAAGGTTCTCTCCATGTGCAAAACGTGGCGGCGCTGCCCTGGGTGAGTGCGTGGCCTTGGGCAGTTGGGTGCCCACGTGTCCCTGGTATACGCAAACTAGGGGTCTGTCCAGCTTCTTTGGAGACTTCAAGTGACTTTTGATGAAGGACCCTTGATGAGGCCGCGGGTGATGCACATCTGTTGGCGGAGTTTATACGTGTATAAATTTCCTCTCAGCATATCTCTGCGGAGACCATTTGCTAAATGGGAATGTGTGTATAACCAGTACGTTCAACTGGCTTGAAATTGTAATTTCAGTGAATCGAATATAATTCTGGAAAAATGAACAATATATGCCTGTAATTATCAGTCAAATTAGACACATTCAGTTAGCAACCTAACCGTATTTGCCAGTTTAAAATTGATGTTCTAATCTATGAAATTTATGCAAGTTTAAGGACTAAGAATAGTATGAGCCTCATAAAAAGTTATGTTTAATCCAGAATAGAGCTAATTTATTTAAAATTAATGTGAACATTCTTATTATGTTGGTAATAAAAAAGCTCGTTTGCTAATGACAATTTTAAGGCTAGACGTTTGTAATGAAGATGTAGCTTTTATAGTAATAGTACTACTCAAACACACCTTTTCCCACTTAGAGTATGGATATAAATACCATCAGACATAGATCCAGAATGTATTCATATTGATATCTTTGCTTATGAAAGAAAACTTCCCTATGAGCTAATGAAAATTATATTAAATTCTCTTGAGAACTGATACATATTTTTAAGTTAATAAATTTGTCTTTGATTTTTGTTAAGGAAAGCCATTTTTTGAATGCCTATAATAGAATGGCTTGGCTTCTGATATCCAGGTGTGCATGATATGCTCTTCAGGAAACAATTCAGGTATGTAAGATGTGCGTGTGTGTGTGCACATTTATAATTTTTTTGTTTCTTATTTTAATTCTTAATTCTGTCTATAATTGTTATAATTATAATTATAACTATAATTCTTATTTATTTTATATCTTTTTTTTTAATTTGACAGAGACAGCCAGCAAGAGAGGGAACACAAGAAGGGGGAGTGGGAGAGGAAGANTGACTTGACTTAGTTAGTGTCCCACAGTCTGTAGAATCTAGCCTTATGGAAGTCATCTGCACCCATTAGTGAGTATATCACAGACAAAGATCAGTAAGACTAGCAGTAATCAGGGAAGAAACTGGTCAACATAAGTCAACAAAAATTTCAGAGGAATAACTGTTAAGTTCCCTGCTAACCTGTCCTACTAACCTTGACCTTCGTCATTCTGGGCCTTTCACTTGACACTATATTTATATTTAAGTAGGTGCCACTCCCAACCTCACAACCCTGAGATCAAGATCTGAGCCTAGATCAACAGTCAGATGCTTAACTGACTGAGCCACCCAGGTGTCCCATTGCTATATTTTTGTAAAAATTTTTGTTAACCACAGTCACGTATGACATTTTCCTTTATGACAGGAAAGAGTGGCAGCAGGCATTGTTGGGGTCCAGCTAAGGGGCAGGTGAGTTGGGGATACAGTTGACATTTGTGGAGTAGAGGAGCAAGGCCAGGGGATGTATAACATATTTGAGTGTATCCCACAGTGCCTGGCACAGGAGTTATGAAGGTAGTGGGGAGAAACAGAGGTTGAAGTATGAAGCACCAGAAGCTGATCTATGGAAAGCTATTT
>NC_048218.1:53428646-53460839 GCF_002007445.2 Ailuropoda melanoleuca
TAAATATATGTACTACTAGTCCTACTTCTCTGGTTGAATCCTGACAAATACACTCAGTAAATATTTCTTGACAAAACACAGCCTCATTCTCAGAGGCTCACAGTCTTGTAGGAGAACTGGTCTGTGAAGATGGAAATATAGACATCAGGTCAGGATCATCTTTAGTTTTAAGGTAAAATGTGTGATGTAGGAAATAAGCACTATAAGATGGCAAGATAATGAGAGGTCAGTGTGGCCACGGATTAGAAAACTTCCATCAATAAAAATGCAATTCAAATGTGTTCATGAAGGATGGATAACATTTAAAAGGTCAGAAAAAAAGAGAAAGCCATTCTATTTAGTGAAAAGCATTAGCAGAATTATTGAGATTGAATCCCTATGTTAAGTCCAGAGTATAGTAAACTGATTTCACTTTGGACCAACAGCCCACTTAAACTTTCATGTTAGTTGTCATTCTATAAGCACCTAAAAAGACTAATAATGTCTTTAAATTATTGTAAACTATTACCAAGAAAATGTCAAGTATTCAACCTTAACAAACTTTAGTTAAATAGCAACGTTAATTTTTATTGCAGTTTTTCAGAGTAAGGTCAAAAATCCTGGGTAATGTGGCATCTTTTGAAAAAGAAAAAAAAAAGGCTCAGGAGGAAAGCAACAAAAATAAAGATTTCCCTTCCTCCTCCTGCAAAATAGTCTTTAGCTTGTGGGCAGCCCTTCAAAACTCACTGGGGCATGACTTTGTTGAGGAATGAGCCAGCACACATTTATTTCAAGGGTCAGAAGAGTCAAAGATGGCAGGTGTGTACGTGTTTCTGGGAGGGGTGGTGGCAGTGAAGGAGCAGCTAATAATATTTGGGGGAAGGTAACTGCAGAAGACAAAAGTCTTCTTGAAAAGGCTGGAGGTTTTAGGGTTGCTTTGTTTACTGAGAATACATTTGGGGAAGCACTTAGGGCTTATATTCTTGTTCTAAACATATTTTTCATTCTTTTTTGTGAGCAATAAACAACTCTGATATATGTATTCTTTGGGGGGAAATGGAAAAAAGGGCCCCCAAATTTCCAATAATTTCATAATTCTAGATGCAAGCACCATGCTGGCAGTTGTAGCAGAAATAATAACTAGTACGTGTATAGCATTTTGTAGCTTACAAAGCGCTGGCGTATGTGCCACAGAATTTTCTTCTAGGGTCAGTAGAACCTCTTGGCAGGTCACAGTAACCCTGTGATACCAGGTTGAGACTGTATTTTACACGTACAGAGTTTAAAGCTTTTATCATCTCTCTCAAATTAGAACACCTTATTCCTGGAATGGTTTACCAGCTGTTAAAACCATGAAATACTTCGGTGTCAATTCATAGTTTCATCCCCCAAACTGCTAAATGTCCCCAAACTCACATAGCCCCAGATTATCTACCTGGAACCCTCGACTTTACATCATCCATCTGTGGAACTGTTAATATCTAGCCTAGCAGGGAGTTTCCAGAATCCAGCTCTAAATTCTCCTGGTTTCTCCTCTGATTGGCTGGTACCCAGGTCATGCTGATTGTTAAATATCTTAAATCACATTTCCTAGTTACTAATTTTACATCTATTATCCATTCTTCAGAACTGTTGAAATTTGTCATCTCTGATGTCTTTTCTTCCTAGTTCTTTTGTTTTGGGGGTTTATACCTTAAAAATCGCAATACTGTGATTTCAGGAGCATGTCAGGAAGGAGAAGAAATAAATGCATTGGTCAGTATGCTTTATGTAACCGTAAGTTTGATCAATAATATTAAAGGATGCTGAGAACATCTGCTGGAATAGGGTTTACAGAAAAGCACACACATAGAAGAACTATGTTAATAAGTGCTACATGAAAAGAAGGATTCTTTGATTCAATAAACGTAGAAATGTTGGATTAAAAAAAGTCAGATGTTTTCCCCCCAACTTTTTAGTACTTTTTGTATGCTATTGTTCATTGTTAATTCCCAAGTTAAGTTTAAAATATGCTGTGTTTCTCATGCTTTTTTTCCCCTTCAGAATCCTCCTCCCTTTTAAATGGAACACAGATGTCTTTTTAAGGTAATAACACCTTATCATGAGCATTACCTTAGTAAGTGATGCATAATTTGAGGGAAATCACACTGTATCATCTGTAGCTCATTGGATATCTGGTGACACTTTAGACACTTAGGTCTAAAGTTTCATCTGTGGAGTGCCTGGGTGGCTCAGTCGGTTAAGCATCTGCCTTTGGCTCAGGTCATGATCCCAGGGTCCAGGGATCGAGCCCCGCATCAGGCTCCCTGTTCAGCGGGGAGCCTGCTTCTCCCTCTTCCTATGTCTGTTGCTCCCCCTGCTTGTGCGTGCACTCTCTCTCTCTATGTCAAATAAATAAATGTTAAAAAAAAAAGCGCCTTATCTGGATTTCAGCAGAGAGGTTGGGAACTCTATTTCCCAGTGTCCCCTTCCCTGTGTAGTCCCAAATTTGAGCTTGCCCATGAAAAGAACAGGGAAGAGAAGAGGAAATCAGTATTCCCAGGGCATCTTGCAACCAGATGTGCAGTCAGAGGTGAGCCCTTGAGAACCACCCCCTAAGTGGATTCAGCCTGAGTCAGTTCATAGAACCTGCTCAGAGATACTGGGGAATTACTGCATCTTCCAGGCAAGGCTTTTAATGAACAAATTTAGTACTTTAGGGGACTTCTCTAACCATCAAAGGCAGCTCCCTTAACTTGTGGTAGAAGTTTCCCTGACCTCTCTTCTAAGAAAAGTGTAAGTCCCTAATTCTTTCTTTTTTAAATTTAAGTGTAGTTGACACACAATGTTGCATTAGTTTCAGGTGTACAACATAGTGATTTGACAATTTTATATGTAATGCTATGCTCACAAGTGTAGCTACCATTTGTCACCATACAATGCTATTACAATACCATTGCCTATATTCCCTGTACTGTGCCTTTCATCCCTGTGACTTATTCATTCCATAGCTGGAAGCCTGTAACTGCCACTGCCCTTCACCCATTTCACCCATCCCCCTGACTGCCCTCCCCTCTGGCTGCCACCAGTTTGTTCTTTGTATTTATGGGTCTGTTTCTGTGGGTTTTTTTGTTTATTTGTTCATTTGTTGTTTTAGATTCCACACTGTAACTGAAATTATATGCTATTGTCTTTCTCTGACTTACTTCACTTAGTGTAATACCCTCAAGGTCCATCTATGTTGTTAGAAATGGCAAGATCTCTTTTTTAAGGCTCCGTAATATTCCTTTGTATGTATATGCACCACATCTTCTTTATCCATTCACCTATCATTGGGCACTTTGGTTGCTTCTATATCTTGGCTTTTGTAAACAATGTTGCAGTGAACATAAAGGTGCATATATCTTTCTGAATTAGGGTTTTCATTTTCTTTGGGTAAATATCCAGTAGTGGAATTACTGGATTGTATGGTATTTTTGTTTTTAATTTTTTTAGGAACCTCCATACTGTTTTCCATGGTAGTTGTACCAATTTACATTCCTACCAATATTGCACGAGAGTTCCCCTTTCCCCACAATCTTGCCAACACTTGTTATTTCTTGTCTTTTTGATTCTAGCCATTCTGACCTGTGTAAGGTGATATCTTGTTGTGCTTTTGATTTGCATTTCCCTGATGATGAGTGATGTCGAGCATCTTTTCATGTGTCTGTATGTTTTATTTGGAAGAATGTCTATTCAGGTCCAGTAAGTCCGTGATCTTGAAACCCTTCAGATGCATGATTCATAGGTTGGCTTCTGTTTTCCTGATGCATCACAACTGATTCAATACTGATAAAGAGTTAAGTGTCAGTGAGTCAATCAGAAATATCTATGTAGCTGCCTATTCAAATGTTAGAATAATCACATAGGAGTTCATGAAATTTACTCAGTTTCAGTAAGCCAGTGTTTAGAGGATTTTTCTATATCCCTTTCCAATTTGGGGCTGAGCAGTGTAACCAGAGATAATGTTGTTCTTATAGGCAAGTCTTTACCCAAAGGCTATGAGTATACTACTTACATCACCAAGACCTTGGCCAGTGTATGTTAATTGGACTATGAAAGAATTAACTATGAAAGAATAGTTAATTGGACTATTCTATGAAAACAATAATTATCTAGTAGAAGATGCTACAGATGACATCAAGTTTAGATAAATTAATAATATTGAATTGATGAGCTTTCTTATTGGACAAAGATCCCTTCTTAAAAATTAGTAGCATATGAGGACAAAACTGAGATTCAAGAGCATAAACAAAATAAACATAACTAAAAACATACAAAACAACATTAAGAAAACTCCAACAACTTCTTCCCTACATCAGGGTATATAAAGAAGCCTGATGTTGCTCTCCCTATCCACTTTACCCATTCATTCACCTTCAACCCAGTGAACATATGCCTTTGAACATTGTGTGTTTTAATCACTTTATTCCCCAATAGTTTTGATTCCAGAAACTAGTGTATCGTGATTCAGTATATCGTGATCTTCTACAGGGCTAGGGCCAGGCCCCCTTTGTTTTCTTTGTGTAGAAACTTGAACGACACTCATTTTAGTGCTTTTAGAAAGCTTTCTTTCTGTTGATTTTGAGGGTTAGCTGTTGACTTGTCTTTTCTGTTGTAAACATTTCTTGCTTCTACTCCATTTGTGTTTGGAAGGTCATACACAACTGAGGATCAGTTAAATCTAAGTTACACATCCCCTCAACCAGTCCAAAGAAGAATGGAAAGAATAATAGAGCTGGACATTTAAGCACTGATGACTCTATTCATCCATTTGAGAGAGAGTGAGACAGAGCACTAGCAGGCGGAGAGGCAGAGGGACAGGAAGAGGGAGAAGCAGGCTCCCCACTAAGCAGAGAGCCAGAAAACATGGGGCTTGATCCCAGGACTCTGGGATCATGACCAGAACTGAAGGAGCCACCCAGGCACCCCCAGGCACTGATATTTTAAAATTTTTTAAAAATTTTATTTACTTTTTAAAAAAGATTTTATTTGTCAGAGAAAGAGAGAGAGTGAGCACACAAGCAAAGAGAGCAGCAGGCTGAAGGAGAAGCAGGCTCCCTGCTAAGCAAGCAGTCCAGTGCAGAACTTGATTCCAGGATGCTGGGATCATGACCTGAGCTGAACGCAGACGCTTAACCAACTGAGCCACCCAGACATCCCAAGGCACTGATCTTTTAGTTCTTTCTTGAATAGTAATGTATTTCCTGAACTTCCCAGTCTGTAAAATATCATAAGGGATCACACAGATCATTTATATGTTAGTCAATCAGTGAGAATGTATTGGGCACTTCTGATGTTCTAGCATTGTCATGATTGCATATTATTTTCACTGTCAATAAATAATGTTTTGGCCCTTACACAAAATAAAAAAATATGAAAGATTCAGTTCTTTCTCTAAAAGAGAGTCAGCATTGTGTTGTTCTGAATGAAATTTTAATGCACATCAGGTCATCATGAAATCTTGGACAGGTGTGTTTTAATCTGGCATAGGGCAGAACAGGCTCAATATAGCACATCACATGGTCTTCACAAAAATATATCTATTCTTGTTTTCAAGGATGGTCTGGAAGATTCTACAGTCTCAAGAAGTGGGTGACATATAGTGGCTGAAATGCCACCAGCCTGAATACAAAAGAGATCTTTGCAAGGCCAGAATTTAGTTGTTTGTTTAATTTCCCAAGCACAGAAACCGTTTAGTTCTGAAAAGCAGCCAGGGAGAAATTTGTTTAAAATGCAGTCTAGAAAGAGAATGCAATTTTCCCAAGTTTTGGTCAGCAAAGGGAGGTTGTTAACAGGACTTGCAGACTCCTCAAGCTCTAATAATCAACATTTTTCAGTAAACCCCAGGACTGGCAAGCCTCGTAAGTGGTGTCTGACTCGGAGTTGGGGGCCTGACAATGAAAGATTTCTTGTTCTTTTTGTTCTTCTAGTCATTACCAAACACCCTAATGAAAAGAACAAAACACAACAAAACTTGTGTGTTTCTTTTGTTGACCTATGGAATAGTTTTGAGCAGATTGAAGAAAAGGGAGACACTTATAAAACAGTTTTATAAATGGGATTTTTAGAAGCGTAGTATTTCAGTGGTTTCAGATAATTAATGTAATTTTGGGGTTGGTTTGGATGGGGAAATAAGGTGACACAAACCTATGCCATTACTAGCTGGTATGATTGCTTAGTACATAAACATTGTGTATGTTGCTTCTGGTTTGTTTGCAAATATGTGTTGCTAATTACATAGCAGAAGAGCCTTAGAACATAGGTCTGGGAAAATTACTGAAACTGAATCAACAATTCAAAATTCATGTACTATTAAGAATATATCATCTCAAAAATACAAAGGTCAGTGCATATTCAGGATGACTGCGTTTAAGTAGAGGGTCAGCATGGTGGCATATTCAGATATGTGGCCCCGGCAGTTCACTGTTGTACTCCATGGCATGTCAGGTCAGTCATTGTGCTCATGGTCAGAAGACTCAGAGCAGATTTAAAACAGAAGTTTATTAATTGATTTTTAGTATACACATAATAAAGTGGATAAAGCACCATTATCTTAAATATCAGCTCAAGGAACTTTTTACACACTTATTTAAGTAATTACCTCGAAGGTCATCATATACTGTATATATATCAGTCCAAAGCTTCCCTCATACCATTTCTCAGTCAAAACTCAGCCTCCTTATCACAACCACTACTCTTTCTGTTATTGTCAATTAGGTTTGCTTATTCATTCCTTTGTGTTTTTTTTAACTGTTATGTCATCTTCCCTTGTATTAAGCATCACAGTTTATGTATCCATTCTCCTACTGATGGATATTTTGGTTGTTTCCAAACAACCAAGGAAGATATTATGAAAAAAGCTGCTGTGGACATTCTTAAACACATCATTTGGTGGAATCAGAGCAGATTTTATATCTCAGTACTGCTTACTTAGGTCAGATGTTTATAATTATCCCTTTTTAATAAGGAAACCCAAGGTATCCATGCGGGTGAGCCATGAGGCTCACTATGGGGCTTCCTGCATGTGGCTTCATGAGCCCGAGCTTGAGCCATGTGGCTTCCTCCAGAGCAAGGTGCTTCTGGCCCTGCAGCTGTGCTTTAGTTGATCAAGGACATCAATGGTACAGTTCCAGAGAGAACAATTCACATTGTAGTCTCTGGAGTAGTGCAGTGAGACCAGCCTGATAGCATTACTGTTGGCCACATGGATAGAGGAATTGACAACTAACACTCTAGGTCTAGGTTCATTGTTACCCTGAGCTACTTGGTTAATATATGCCATACACAGTTGTTACTTATGAATATAGGATAATAATAATCTACGAGGATTTAAAATGTGCCTTGTATATTTTGCTACACAGCGGTTATATTTTGGCATTATGCTATTTTTTTATCCCTGATTTTTTGAAAATTGGCATTTCAAATAGAAACTGTGCGTACCATTCATGACTGTTTTTAAGAATCTTCCCACCAGGTGTTTCTTTATTCATATGGTTGCTCTATGTATTTAGATAATCAAGTGTCAAAAAAACAACCCTTAAGCCTATAAAGCATGTTGAAAATAGACTCACCTGCTCATCAGTTGCAAAGACATGTTAAGTCTTCTATATAATTTGTTGCTCTTGCTCACCTACTGGGCTTTACATACAGATGAGAGGCCATCTGTTCATTATATCCATAATGTTTTTTAAAACAATATTTTAAGAGCTGGGAAATGTTCCCTGGGAAATGGTTAAAAACCAAGTGTCTTATAGAGAGACAAGGTAAATTGTGTGCATGTTAATGGTGATAATGACTCATATTTTCTCAAAAGTGGATCAGGAATAGAAGAGACTAATAAGTCCAACATCAGCCTGTCTTCTTTGGGACAGGCCGTGGTGGAGTGAAATTCTATTTCTTTTATAGACATTCATACATAGTTCATCTTCATTTTTAAAATAAGTTCAGTGGTCTTTGCATTTAGTCAATCAAGATTATCTCATTATAACTGATAGAAATATGTTTAAAATAGCTTACACATAATAGTAGTATCAGTAATAATAAGTTGTATTTAAAAATTTTTTTTAGACCTTGGCTCCATAGGTCTTCTATCCCACCATCTTTGGGGCTTGTAAGGGGGCCTGAGGCACTCACCCTTTTTTACCTTTCAGTATTATAGCTTCAACATGCATGTTTGTCTTGAGTCCAGTAGGAGTAATCTCATTTGCTCTCTGTCCTTGTTTATTTTGCTTCTCCTGAGAAGCCCCAGCCTCCCAGGTCAGCCCCCGTCTTCCACCCTCTAATGCCTATAGGTTCTGCATACCTACTATTTTTTTTAATCCAGTTTATTTAAACTAAAACAACGGCTCACTCCATTTCTCCCACACCTCACCTCTGGTAACCACTAACCTGTTCTCTGTGCCTATGAGCTTAAATTATTGACCTACAAGATCGCCATCCAGGAGTGGATTCAGGCATGAGATGGAGTTCCAATAATGTCAGCAGTATCGTTTTCACTCCATCACTTGGAAATGGTGGATGGATGATGTCCAGGAGTCCAGTAATCTCACCCATTAGCTTAGCAGCTGTCCTAGGTTGCATTCTCCATGAGCAAATACTGAGGTAGAGTTTGCTGTGCAAGCTGTTTGTTAGGGATTGGCATCTGTGAAGGGGGGCGGGGCGAGAAAAGATTGTGTAGAGGAAGAAGTCAAACTGAAATTCAGTTTTGATGAATCTCAACCAACCTGGTGAGGAAATTTGGAATGAGTATTGCCTTTCAGAGTTGTCTCACATCAGGCCCAAATGGCCAGGTCTTTATACCCACATCTCACCCGTCACTGGATACATGCTGGCCTAGGAAGTGTGTGACCTCTGGCAAGGTGGAGCTGGAGTGCTGCATCAGACCCTGAGGGAGGTCACCGCTGGAGGCTGTCTACTGAGTGCACCTTGTGCAGTTAGTTGGGCAGAATGTTTTACCCTCGTAGGGGATCTTCTTGTTTCCCACAGTTTGCCTCTTGTGCTGATCAGATCTCCTTCTTAAAACTGCATTTGGGGGGGCACCTGGGTGGCTCAGTCGTTACGTGTCTGCCTTCGGCCCAGGGCGTGATCCCAAGGTCCTGGGATCAAGCCCCACATTGGGCTCCCTGCTCTGCTGGGAGCCCGCTTCTTCCTCTCCCACTCCCCCTGCTTGTGTTCCCTCTCTCGCTGGCTATCTCTCTTTCTGTAAAATAAGTAAAATCTTTAAAAAAAAATAAAACTGCATTTGGGAGAGCATTTAGTGGGAAGAACTACATGCCCTGCCACTGAAGTTGGTCTTGGGATCATAATGATACTTCCTCTCTCCCTCCTCTAGTATCCACCTCAGATTCTTCTTAATCTTAGTTACCATCAGTGCTTGCCTTAATGGCCTTCTTACAGTCATGACTTGGACCCTCAGTCCAAGGGGTCTGGGTCCTGGGTTGCCATGCTGTTCTTAGTCAAACTGTAATCATGCCTGACGAAGCCTCAACCAGCCCTATTGGGAACTAGCAAACATAGTTTGTCAGTTTTCTGCTTCTAGCCAAAATGAATGAGTCTTTATATCCCACTTTGTTCAATCACTTGGGATGCAGGCTGCCTGGGAAGTGCAAACCTCAGGTGAAGGTGAGTTTAAAAACATAGGTAAAACCTGAAAAAACATTACTGAAGGCCATTTGCTGATCGTAATCTTAGCCCTGGTGCCTCCTTATAGCAGGATCTGAGTAGTACATCTTCAGGGCTGCCATAGCAAATCCAATAGAAAGAGGCAGTCTTTTCCTAAAGCTGTGGCAATCAGAACACTCTCTCATGGGGGAGGGAGTATTGGCTCTGACCGGTCCACTTGTTAAACTTGCCAGTTTCTTACCAATCACTGTGGTCAGGAGTACAGGCTTCCCCCATTGACCAGGCCCAGGTAGTATAACCACCACTGTAGTCAGAAGAGGAGTGGTTATCCCATCCAGCATGTGATGATTACTCATGCTGGATGGGATAGGAAACTTATCTTTAGTTATCAGACTGAAGGGGAGGGAATGGTGGGCAGCCAGCACAACGGATGTCCACTACTTATGGGAATCAGAATTTTAGAGGCGGATGTGAAATGTCTACTAAAGTGAGCTGGTATTAAAGTCAAAGGCTCTAAGAGGTCCTGAGACCCACATTTTTCATTCTCACAGTATAGACCTGCAGATGAGGACAAAAGGAAGAAAAGGACATTAAAAAACAAGCAAACAGGTGTAGAGGCAGTAGCCACAGTAGTGAAAACTGCACAAAAACCCCATCAACCTCATCTGGAGATGTACTCTCACTGTGTGCTGATGAAAAATAGAACAGAAGGGCACAGCAATAAAGTCTTTTGCTTAGTGGGAAACCTCCCAGAATTTGATTTTGATGTGCATTTTTTAATGTAGAGTCATTATCAGAGTCCCATGTAGGAAAATTGAAACCTTTACACTGCTAAAGGGTGAGTGGGAAGGAGAGGGAGAAATATCCCGGCTTGTTCTTCTGCTAGCTTCCCAGCTATTCCGATGCTTTTGAATAGTGTTGCTGAGCCAAAGGCCAGCTAATTATAATCAGTCCTCTATCCATATGTAGCAGAGGCTGGAAAAAATAGTGCAGGGATAGGAGGGCAAGGTCCAGGAACAGCACTTGCAGCCAGGATGAAAATGCTATCAGCCTTAGATAACTGCCTTAAATTAAAGGTGAAGCAAATGGAAGGTAGTTCAGAGACTGACATAGATATTTCTCCTTTCTTAAGTAATCCTCATCTTTCAAAGTCTCCCAGACCAGTAGATTGGTCCTAATACTTATTTCTGCAGGTCTCTTGTCTGTGACGTAGGAAGGCTCTTTTCACTTCTCACATGATTTATAATCTCGGAAACCAGCGATGGGTTAGTGAGCTTGACTTCTTTATCTTGTAGGGGTTAGGGAAAGCAAGCACTGATGCAGTTTGGAAGTACAGTAAAGTACAGGAAAAATTTACAGCTCGAGGTGTTGTTACCTTCTCTAATACTGTGGTTTGTTGAAGAATAGCTGCTGTTTGTCTGGAAATGAATGCTGCAGCTTAAAATTAATTATTTCTTAGAAACTGTATGTATTTTAGTGTGCAAAATTGTAGCACATCAAAGACCAGATAAAGATAAAGCTCATTATAGCTGACTTCTGTAGGAGGAACAGTGGTCCATTCTTTAGCAATCTGAACATCAGACCCTACGGGCCATTTAGGATCAAAGGGGTTTCTGTATATAACAACCAGAGAGGTTCTTTGGCTCAGGGCATAATGAAGAAATTAAAGGGATTTGCTGAGATACCTTAAAGTCATGCTCTATAATGGAAATTATATGTTGTTCTCTCTCTGTATTTACATGTAATTGCTGTTGATCCCAGTTTCCAGTTTCTGCTTTCTAACTAACTGTTACTGCCTCCAGATCATGTAAGCTCGGTCTATTTGGACCTTCTTTAGAGTATTTAGCATTATTCTGCTTGATTATGGAGTTTCCATTTCTTAGAACAAGAAACCTATTACTTAGGTTGTTTTAATTACTGTTATTTCACTGGGAATTCTTTACCTATAACATTGATTTTTGAATGTTAAACCAACCTTGCATTCCTAGGATAAACCCCATTTGTTCATAAATATCATTTTTAAAATGTATTTCTGGGTTTGATTTGCTAATATTTTGTTGAGGATTTTTGCATTTATGTTAAGGAAGGATATTGGTGTATAATTGTTTTGTCTTGTGAAGTCTTTGTCATGTTTCTATAAAAGGACTGCCATACTGAGCTTAGATCCTCCTTTCTCTGCCATTTTTGGAAGGTGTTCCTGGGCAGGGAGCTCTGCACAAGTGTGTTTCAGCTTGTGATTTTGCCTTCTTTTGGTAATTGCAGCATTATACTGTCTTTCATCCAGTGGTGAAAACATTTACCTCATTTATTTATTCTACTTTTATGGTTGTTTATGATGGGAGGGCTAGTCTGGAATATGTTACTCAGTCCTGAAAGGCAGTGGATGTTGGAGTATTCTGGTGAATGATAGGTGATCATTCCTTTTCAAAAATATGTAGGGTCTTGTTACATATTTACTATGTCACATTTATTACTTGGATTGTATCCATTTATTTATTCAATTAATATATAATTAGTCAAGGATTGATTATGTGCTACCAACAATACCAAATAAATATAGGCTGAAGAGTGAAAGAGGCATGATATGTGACTTCATGTGGTCTAGTTATATTTTAGAACTGACTTATGGTCCAACAAGTCCCTTTAATTTCTTTAAAGTTTATGAAAAATAAACCTTTTATTTTACCAGATTTAATTGTATTTATAGATTAATTTGGGGAGTGTATCTTTGCAATATTTTTTTTCCATTCCACAGAAGTAATTTCAAATTACCTTTCTCTTCTTGAAGAAAAGCTTTATAAATTCTGTCTCTTCTTAAATGTAGTGCTTGCATACCTCTTGTGTATTTGTGGGTGTTGTTGCTGTTGTCAATATGCTATTTTTCCCCCAATTACACTCTGGTGGTTATTGCTGATATAAAGGAAAGCTATGGTTTTTTTTACGAATCACTTACTATCTCTCTGTGAACTCCTGAGAGTTGTTTCTTGGGCTTTGCCAGGTAGAGATTGTTGGATCTTTATTTTTATGAAATCTGCTCTGCAAAATACAGGGAATTGTGAATTGATATAGTGTCTGTGTTTATATGATATGAGCAGATTGTATATGCATATTCTTTACAGGGATTAGTGTAAGGTGACCATGGGGGATTTAAAACTCTCTTGGAAAGATCAGCCATTTCCTGCTTAAAGTCAGGGTTGAAAATAGATTTCCCCTCTGTGTAGCATTGTATCTTATTCTGTGAAATACCATTAAAAATCTTCCTAGCATTAGTACCTTAGGACAGGTCTGTTTAACTGTGTAAAGATTCATGGTGGTCAGGTTAGATAATTTTCATTTGCTGTGAGACTATGAGAAGCCACACATCACCCATAAAATGTATGTATTTTGTATGTCCACCTACAAACTGAAGCTAACCTTTAATAGCATGTATTTTAAATTCTAAAATATTTAATGTACATACTATGCCCAATTATCATATTTTTTGAAATAAACAATAATACAGTTGAAGTCATCAGTAATTGGATGAAAATCATTACTATATAGCATTCCATGATCTCAAGACCCTATTTCCTTTTATTTTTATTTTGTTATTAATTTTTAATTTTTTTTTTTTAGAGAGTGAGAGAGAGAGAGACATGTGTGCAAGGAAGGGTGGGGGGGCAGAGGAGAAGGAAAGAGGGAACCCTAAGCAGGCTCTATGTTCAACATGGAGGCTGACTTGGGACTTGACCCCACCACCCTGAGATCATGATCTAATCTGAAATCAAGAGTTGGATCCTTGGGGTGTCTGGGTGGCTCAGTTGGTTAAGTATCCAACTCTCGATTTTGAGCTCAGGTCACGATCTCAGGGTTGTGAGACTGGGCCCCGTGTAGTGCTCTGTGCTTAGTGCAGAGTCTGCTTAAGATTCTTTCTCTCCCCCTCTGCTCCTCTCCCTGTTCCCACTCTCCCTTTCTCTCTCTCTCAAATACATAAAATCTTAAAAAAAAAAAAGTCAGATGCTCAACTGACTGAACCACCCAGGTTGCGCCTCCTTTTATTTTTAAAATGTATTTTCACATATTACATTTTTTTTTTTACTTTTTAAATTATAGTTTACATATAATGTGTTGGTTTTAGGTGTATGACATAATAATTTGATATTTATTTATTATTGTGAAATGATCAGCATAGTAAGTCTAGTTTTCATCTGTCAACATGTAGAGTTACAATTTTTTTTTTCTTATGAACACTTTCAAGGTCTACTCTTTTAGCAACTGCAAATACAAAATACAATGTTACTGACTATAGTGACCATACTATACAATATACCTCCATGACTTACTTATTTTAACTGGGAATTTGTACTTCTTGATTCCTTTCACCCATTTCACGTATGCCCTTGACTCTCTCCCACCTGGCAACCACAATTCTGTTTCATTTTGTTTTGTTTGTTCACTTGTTTTGTTGTTTTTTTATGATTCCACATATAAGTGAAATCATACAGTATTTGTCTTTGACTGACTTATTTTACTTCGCATAATACCTTCCAGGTTTATCCATGTTGTCGCAAATAGCAGGATTTCATTCTTTCTTATGGCTGAGTCATATTCCATTGTATATAAATACCATTCATCCATTGCTGGACACTTAAGTTGTTTCCATACCCTGACTGTTGTAAATAAATAATGCTCCAGTAACATAGGGTTGTATATATCTTTTGGAATTAGTGTTTTTCTTTTCTTTAGTAAAGTATGCAGAAGTGGAATTGCTGGATCATATGATAGTTCTATTTTTAATTTTCTGAGGAATTTCCATATTATTTTCCACAGCGGCTGCACAATTTGCATTCCCAACAGCAGTTTTTTTTTGGTCCAAATCCTCACCAACACGTATTTCTTGTGTTTTTGATAATAGCCATTCTGACAGGGGTGAGGTTGTATCTCATTGTGGTTTTGATGTGCATCTCCCTGATGATTAGTGAGGTTGAGCATTTTTTCATGTGTCTGTTGGCCATCTCTATGTTTTCCTTGGAAAAATGTCTATTCAAATTGTCTCTCCATTTTTAGTCAAGTGGTTTTTGTTATAATTTTTATGAGTTCTTTGTATATTTTGTATATTAACTCCTAATCAGACTTATGATTTGTAAATATTTTCTACCATTCAGTAGGTAGCCTTTTCATTTTGTTGATGGCTTTCTTCACCTTGCAGAAGCTTTTTCGTTGAATGTAGTTTCATTTGTTTATTTTTGCTTTTTTTGCCTTTACCTTTGGAGTCAGGTACAAAAAAAAATAACTACAAAGATCAATGTCAGGAGCTTATTGCCTACATTTTCTTCTAGGAGTTTTATGGTTTCAGGTCTTACATTCAAATCTTTAATCCATTTTGAATTAATTTTTGTATTTGGTATAAGATAGTACTGCAGTTTCATTCTTTTGCATGTAGCTGTCTAGTTCTCCCAACACCATTTATTGAAGGGACTCTTCTTTTGACATTGTATATTTTTGTCTGCTTTTTTTGTAAATTAATTCACCATATGCATAGGTTTCTTTCTGGGATGTCCGTTGTGTTCCATTTATCTATGTGTCTGTTATTATCCTGTTGATTAGTATAGCTTTGTAATTTAGCTTGAAGTCTGGCTTTATGAAACCTGCAGCTTTGTTCTTTCTTTTTCTTTCTTTTTTTTTTTAAAGATTTTATTTATTTATTTGACAGAGATAGAGACAGCCAGGGAGAGAGGGAACACAAGCAGGGGGAGTAGGAGAGGAAGAAGCATGGTCATAGCAGAGGAGCCTGATGTGGGGCTCGATCCCATAACGCCAGGATCACGCCCTGAGCCGAAGGCAGACGCTTAACCGCTGTGCCACCCAGGTGCCCCAGCTTTGTTCTTTCTTAAGATTGCTTTGGTTATTCTGGGATGTCTGGGTGGCTCGGTCGATTAGGTGTCTGCCTTTGGCTCAGGTCATGATTTTGGGGTACTGGGATTGAGCCCTGAGTCTGCTTCCCTGCTCAGTGGGAGTCTACTTCTCCCTCTCCTTCTGCCCTCCTCCTCCTCCCCCTGCTGACTTATGTTCTCTCTCACTTGCTTTGCTCTCTCTCTCTCAAATAAATAAATTAAAAAAAAAAAGATTGCTTTGGCTATTCAGATTCTTTTGTGGTTCCACACAAATTTTGGGCTTGTTTTATTTCCTTGAAAAATATTGGAATTTTGATAGGGATTGAACTAAATCTGTAGATTGCTTTGAATAATATGGACATTTTAACAATATTAATTCTTCCAATACCACAGCAAAAAAATATCTTTCCATTTATTTGTATCTTTTTCAATTCTTT
This sequence comes from Ailuropoda melanoleuca, assembly GCF_002007445.2. NCBI lineage: Eukaryota > Metazoa > Chordata > Mammalia > Carnivora > Ursidae > Ailuropoda > Ailuropoda melanoleuca. Next base: position 53,444,578 of record NC_048218.1, read on the forward strand.
TCATCAGTGTGTTATAGTTTCCAGTGTACAGGTATTTTTCTTCCTTGGTTAAATTCATATCTTGGTATTTTATTCTTGTTGTACGGCTGTAAATGGGACTGTTTTATTAATTTATTTTTCTGATAGTTTGTTGATAGTGTATAAAAATAGATTTTTGTATATTGATTTTTATACCCTGCAATATTACTGAATTTGTTTATATTTGGTGGCGACTTTAGGGTTTTCTATATAAATCATATCATTTTCAGTGACAGTTAACTTCCAACTTTTATATCTTTTATTTATTTTTCCTGCGTAACTACTCTGGCTAGGAATTCTAGTACTGTGTTGAATAAAAGTGAGTAGGCATCCTTGCCTTGTTCCTTATCTTAGAGGAAAAGCTTTCAGCTTTCACATTGAGTATGATGTTAGCTGTGGGCTTGTCATATATGGCCTTTATTACATTGGGGTGTATTTTGTCTATAACCACTTCATGGAGAATTTTATCATAAGTGGATGTTGAATTTTGTTAAATGCATTTTCTGTGTCTATTGATATGATCATATGATTTTTATCTTTCATTTTGTTTGTGTGGTGTGTCACATTGGTTGATTTGTAGATGTTGCACCATCCTTGCATCTCAGGAATAAATCCCACATGATTATGGTGTATGATACTTTTAATGTATTGTTGAATTTTGTTTGCTAATAGTTTATTGAGGAATTTTGCATCTATGCTCATCAGGGATATTGGCTTATAATTTTTTTTTTTTTTTAATTTTCATGATATCCTTGACTGCTTTTGGTGTTGGGCTGATTCTTGCCTCATAGAATGAGTGTGGAAGTATTTCCTTCTCTTTAACTTTTTGGAGAAGTTTGGAAAGGGTAGGAATTAAATCTTTGTCTGGTAGAATTCACTAGTGAAGCTGTATGGTACCAGGCCTTTGTTTTTGGAAAGGTTTTGATTACTGATTCATTCTCCTTACTACTAATTGCTCTATTCAGGTTTTCAATTTCTTTGTGATTCAGTCTTGGAAGATTGTATATTTTTAGGAATTTATCCATTTCTTGTAGGTTGTCTAATTTTTTGGCATGTATTTGTTCATGTAGTCTGTGATCCTTTGTATTTCTGTGGTAGATGATATAAGTTCTGTTTCTGATTTTATATATTTGAGCCCTCTTGTTTCTTCTTAGTGAATGTAGCTAAAGGTTTGTCAATTTTGTTTATCTTTCCAAAAAACTACTTTTTTCATTGATCATTTCTATTGTCTTTTTAATCTCGATTTCACTTATTTCAGCTCTTGTCTTTATCATTTCCTTGCTCCTACTAACTTTGTGCTTCATTTGTTCATTTTCTAGTTCATTTAGGTGGAAGGTTAGATTTTTTATTTGAGATTTGTCTTATTTGTTGAGATAGGCCTGTATCACTATAAACTTCCTTATCAGAACTGTTTTCACTGCATCCTATAGATTTTGGTATGTTGTATTTCCATTTTCATTTGTCTAAGGTTGTTTTTTGATTTTCCCTTAGATTTTTTTGTTGACACATTGGTGGTTTAGTATCATATTGTTAAATCTTCACATTTGTGATTTTTCCAGTTTTATTCCTGTAATTGATTCCTAGTTTTAAACGATTGTGTTCAGAAAAGATGCTTGATATAATTTCAGTGTTCCTAAATTTATTAAGACTTGTTTTGTGGCCAAATAAATGATTTATCTTAGAGAATGTTCTGTGTACACTTGAGAAGAATGTGTATTCTGCTGCTTTTGGATGGAATGTTTTGTAAATATTTATTAAGTCCCTATGGTTTAATATGTCATTTAAGGCCTGTGTTTTCTTATTAATCTTCTCTTTGGATCATCCTGTCCATTTAGTAAGTAGAATGTTAATGCTCCCTACAGTTTCACCTTTTAGGTCTATTAATATTTGCTTTGTGTATTTAGGTGATTCTATGTTGGGTGCATAAAGTTTTCCAAATATTATATCTTCTTGTTGGATTGTCTATTTATCATGATGTAATGCTCACCTTTCTCTCTTGTTACAGTCTTTGTTTTATTTTTTTATTTATTATTATTATTTTTTAATGATTTTTTTATTATGTTAGTCACCATACAGTACATCCCCGGCTTCCAATGTAAAGCTCAATGATTCATTAGTTGTGTATAACACCCAGTGCACCATGCAATACGTGTCCTTCTTACTACCCATCACCGGTCTATCCCATTCCCCAGCCCCCCTCCCCTCTGAGGCCCCCAGTTTGTTTCTCATAGTCCATAGTCTCTCATGTTTCATTCCCCCTTCTGATTATCCCCCCTTTCTTTACAGTATTTGTTTTAAATTTTGTTTTCTCTGACATAAGTATAGCTGTCCCAGCTTTTGGTTTTCATTTGAATGAAGAAAAATTTCTGTCCATTCACTTTCAGTCTGTGTGTTTCCTTGCATCTGAAGTGAGTCTCTTGTAGGCAGCATATAGATGTACCTTTTTTCTAAAAATTCATTCAGTCACTCATAGTCTTCTGATTGTAACATTCTGTCCATTTATATTTAAGGTAATTATTGACAGTTATGTTTTAATTACCAATTTGTTAATTGTTTGTTGACTGTTTTGTTGATTTCCCTGTTCCTTTCTTCTCTTGCTTTTTTCCCCCCTTATGTTTTGATAACTTTCTGTAGTGTTATGCTTAGGTTTTTTTCTCATCATCTTTTTTGTATTTACTATAAGTTTTGCTTTATAGGGGTCCGTGAAGCTCACATACAACAACTTATATCTATATAACTTTCTGTTTTAAGTTGATATCAATTTAAGTTTCAGCACATTTTAAAACACTACATTTTTTTTTAAAGATTTTATTTATTTATTTGACAGAGAGAGACAGCGAGAGAGGGAACACAAGCAGGGAGAGTGGGATAGGAAGAAGCAGGTTCCCCCTCTGGGGCTCGATCCCAGAACTCCAGGATCATGCCCTGGGCCGAAGGCAGATGCTTAACAACTGAGCCACCCAGGCACCCCTAAAACACTACATTTTTAATAACCCCCCATGTTTTATGTTTGTGATGTCACATCTTACACATTTTATGTATCCCTTAATTATTGTAGTTATATTTTTGTTTTTTGACCTTCCTACTAGCTTTAAAAGTGATTAATCCTCTGCTCTTACTATATCTTTACCTTTAATAGTGAGATTTTTATTTTCATGCTTTTGGTTATTGATTAGTATCCTTTTCAGCTTGAAGAAATCACTGTAATATTTCTTATAAGGCAGATTTAGTGGCAATAAACATTTTCCACTTTTGCTTGTCTGGATAACTCTTTTTATCTTTCCTTCAATTCTGAATAATAACCTTGCTGGGTAGAGTATTCTTGTTTTGACGAAGTTTTTACCTTTGAGCACTTTGAATATGTCATTCTTCTCCCTTTTGGCCTGCAAAGTTTCTGCTGAGAAATCTGCTGGTAGTCTTAAGAGTTTCCCTTGTGTGTAACTTTTTCTCCTCTTGCTGCTTTTAAGATTCTCTCTTTATCTTTAACTTGATATTTTTATTATAGTATCTTTTCTTGTGGGTCTCTCTGGTCTCATCTAATTTCAAACTCTCTGGGCTTCCTATATCTGAATGTCTTTTTCCCCCCCTAGGTTAGGGAACTTTTCAGCCATAATTTTTTTAAGTATGTTTTTTGCTTCTTTGTCTTTCTCTTTTCCATTTGGGACCCTATAATGCAAATGTTAGTTTGCTTGCTCTTGTTCCATAGTCCCATAAGTTATCTTAGCTTTTCAAAATTCTTTTTTCTCTTTGCTGTTCTGTTTGGGTGATTTCCACTTTTCTGTCTTTCAGATCACTGATTATTTCTTCTGCTTCATCTAGTCTGTTGTCGAACCCCTCTACTGTATTTTTCAGTTCAGTTATTGTATTCTTCAGCTTTGTGACTTCTGTTTGATATTTTTTTATATTTTCTATCTTAATGTCGAATTCTCATTGTGTTTATCCATTCTTTTCATGATCTCAGTAGACATCTTTATGACCATTATTTTGAACTCTGTATCATGTAGATTACTTACCTCTGTTTCATTAAGGTTTTTCCCCCCCCTGGGGTTTTATTTTCTTTCATTTGGAACATATTCTTCTCTTTCCTCATTTTTTTGACTCTCTGTGCTTCTTTCTATGTATTAGGTGAAAAATCTGTCTCTTCCAGTCTTGAAGGAGTGTAGGAGATGAACCATAACATTGAATCTTACCATAGTTCTTGGTTGTCTTTTGAACCTTTGTGATTGTCTAAGCAGCCTGATTTGTTATTGATAGATCCCACTTGTTAAGGGTGTGCCAAGCCTTATGAGTATTCCAGAAGGGGATTTCTCAGTCAGCACCTCTTTTCAGGCTAATTGGAAGCTAGTTCTTCAGGCAGCAGCTTTTGAAGTGTGTAAATATATACAGTCCTGTGGGACTGCAATTGTAAACCCTGCTGGTCTCTTGACCAGGTGATCTTCAGGTGTTTCCTTGGCAACAGTTGCGAAAAGCAGGGTTTTAGACAAGTATATGAACTCTTTTCTGGGAGGTAGTGGTAAGCTGTAGTGAGGTGATGTGAGAGCACAAAAATACATCCTTTGGTCTTTGTTTGCTGTCAGTGCCTCTATAACCTCTGGATGCATGGTAAACGTGAAGCTTGCATTCAGACTGAAGCTCACAGATAAAGTGAATAGTCCTTTTTCATAGGAAGACAGTGGGTGTGTTTCAGTCTGCCCTCTGTGCAGTGCCCTGAGGGTGGTAACCTGCCAGGAACTGTCTCTTTGATTGTTTCAGCCCTGTTGGGCTCAGAAATACAATTGCCCCAGCCACTGGAGTGAGGTGCTCTTGGGGCATCTCCTGTGTGGGTGGTGCAGTTGGAATGGGTTTGGTGTGGCAATGGTAGTAGAACAGGAGTGTAGTATGCTCACTGGTCCTAAGAGGTTAGAGGGTGAGTGCAGCATGGCAGCAACAAGGTGGAGGGAGACCTCAAGAATGTGCTTGCCAGTTCTGTCCCTGAAGCCAGTCCCAACAGGCTCTTGCCCCTCCAGCAGATACTTTATAAGGTTTACAAATGAACCTCATTCACATATAGTTTAGGAGCTTTTCAAACTGCTGCTTTTGCTGGTTCCCAGGGCAAGTGAGTCTGTTCATAGACCCTTTAAGAGTGGAATCATCATTACATATAGCTCGGTGGTTCTCCTGGATGTAGCCTTGTGGATTTTGAAAGCCAAATATTTTGGGGGCTTTTCTCTCTGGTGCTGGTCCACAGGGTTAGGGTGCCTGATGTGGGGCATCAGTCCCTCAGTCCTCAGGGAGAAGGTCTGTGTTTGTGAGATCCCTCCTGATTGTGGCACTTGCGGGTGGGGTTTTGGTGAGATCAGGTCTTTGTCTTTCATACACATCTCTGTGTGACTATTTTATCCTTTGCTGTGGAAGAGTTATTCCACTAATTTTCAGGTCTTTTTCAGAGGGAGTTGTTCCATATGTAGCTATTGATTTGTTGTGTCCATTGGAGAAGGTATGTTCAGGATATTCCTAAACCACCATCATGAACTGCCTCCTTCCTGTTACATTCTTTTTCAAGGTCATTAGTGGCACTCTTAATATCACCCAGATTTTATTTATTTAAACATAGTTTTCAAAGGTTTTATTGTTGATATCCATTGAATTTCATTACCTGATAGCATTAAAATAATTTAAAACCAGAGTTAGGAAAACATACACATAAACACACATACATGTCTTAGGGAATTTTCATTCTCCAGAAATATATGTGCACTTTTTGAGGCTGGATTGTGGGAAATGACTCTTTTTATTACCTGATTGTTTTAGGAAATAAGAGAGAACAGAATGTTGATTGGCTAGTCTAAGTAGCAAACCAGCTATAGTTTAAAAAACTGGTATATGATGACTCTTCTTCCTAAGAAAAATTCATGTAAACACAAAATTTTACGTTCAACTTTGATTTAGTCCAGCTTACTTATTTTACAGGTAGTAAACATGTACAAGGAGAAAAATAAGCTATCTGATTAAGTAGAGTTAAGTTCTGGTTTATAATAGCTTCTGATCTCCTGGTCACATCCTTCCATGGTGCTATAGGATAGCTAAACAAGAAAGGGGCAAAGGGAAATAAATAAAAGTGAAGTGAACAGACATAAAAGAGAAGCAAACAGAAGCAAAGAAATATTTAACAAAGTTATTTGACTGCCTAATGAATGACTAAAGAAGCAATATACAAGTGACAACATGACTAATAAAATTATTGTTTTTTGTTCTAGAGGATAAGACCTCCTTAGTGGTAATGTTTCAAACAAGAGGCAAATTCTAACATTATTATAGTTAAAAACAAGTAGACTTTTAGCATATTTTTACAGGTAATTTTTAGAAATGAAACATGCAAGGGTACTCTGTGTCTGTAGAACTTGTCGGTTAACAATATATGTAGGTTTGATTACGCCCTGAGTGTTACATGTATGTAGTGTTTACTATAAAAGCACAACTATTTTATTTCCTTTAAAATTCAAAATAAGAAATAGTCATGCTAAAAGTAACAATAAAAAAATCATATAAAAATACTATCTCTGTTGCACACAATGTTGGGTCTTCTCATGAACTATTGGAAAAATATAAAATCTCAGTTCATTTTCTCGACTTCAGAAAGTTCTGTTTTGTGGATACCTAAGGTAAGTGGATTCATCTGTCTTGAACCATGTGGTAACAGAATAAAGTGATTGATTTGCATGCCAGAGTCCCAGTTGTCTCTATAACTTATATTTGTTAGGAGCTTCTCAATTATATTTAATGCATTATAATTTTCTGGTGTCATAATAAATAGTCAATATGCACTTCAAAATAGCTGATTTATTTCTCTCAACTGAAATATAGTGGACATTGTCTTGATTTTTCCTAGAAAATTTTATTTTTCCTAGACCATCCCATTCTTGGACGTTTGTAGGTGCTGGTCTATTCTTGTGTCCTATCCTTTAAACTCTGGATTTTGTCTTGAGTGAAGCTTGAACTTATTTTTCCCGACTTTCATTAATTTTTCTTAAGCAGTAACAACTGAGTATTAATAAAGGGTCTCCATCATAGACCATATTCTGTTTTGCAATCAGTTGGACAGAAAAAATGTCTTTGAAAGGTAAGAGTGAAGCATCTAAAAACAGTTTTATATAGCAGTGGTTTGAAGAAAGGAACAAGATCTGATAAGAGAGATTTATCTTGTTTTATCAAAGGAAGGCAAATCTGTTTTCCCTAGATCATCCAACAGTATTTGATGTTTGCATGCCACAGTTATTACGGAAATCTGATGTTCAGCTACTGGCCTAGGATCAAGTTCATGGACAACTGTTTCTTTTTCTTTCTTTCTTTTTTCCCTTTAATGGCATTATTGGTTTAGTGTTCAACTTCTAGGGACATCAGTTGGTCTTAAGGAAGTCTCATGAGTAATGTCTTTGATAAGAACAGTGTTTTAAAAATGTTCTAATTTGAGCCTAGATTATAAGAACAATTCAGCTCTAAGGCCAGTTCTTTTTATTCTAGGCTCTGGTCGTTTGCTCTCGACTTAATCCTCGTTATTTCTCCTGGGAACAAGTTCATGACCTAGAACTTAGGGAGGTCCAGGACTGCCAAATTTAGGTCAGGGCACAATGTGATAGTAGGGTTGTCTGGCAGTGGGAGCGAAAGCAACACTCCAGCATAACATAAAACTTATAAGGGCTTCCCCTATATTTATAAATAATGCAATTTAAGAAATAATAGCTCTTTCTTGGAGTTGCCAGCTATCTGTCAGAGGAATGCAAAGCATTTAGTTTCTCTTGATTAATTTCACCTTTTTTTCATTTGCTGTCCTAAAGGACAAAATGGTGTCACTGACTTCTCAGAAGTTAAAATGTGTTTACAAAGGCTTTGAGGTCTAGACTAGGTAGTGACCCAGTAGGATTTTTATAAATTATTAAAACCTTTTAGAAATAATACAACCAATGCATTTTTAAAATTCAAATCTGCTCTGTTTTCAGAACTGTAGGAAAGATAAGGAAGTATGTTTGCTAATTTTTATAGAAATAAAAGGAAAGATTAATCTCTGGAAATTAACATTAAGGAGCTTGTTAGGGGGAAATAATTCATTCACATTCATTCATTCATTCATTTATTCATCCATATTCTTGTTCAAGTAACAAAGCTCTCTCAAGTACTTCTGATGTATCAGGAATTGTATGTTTTGAAGACGCAACTGTAAATAATAAGTGGCACAGATTGTTAAGTGCTTCAGGAGTTCACTTCAAGTTGAGCCATCTATGAAAGAAAGGGTACACAGAGAGTGGGAGAATGAATTTATGAAAGGTAGTGTTGTTATCGTGAATAGTTATGGTGGCATTATATTTTCACTTGATTTTTTTCCCTTCTCATTTCCTTGCTCTAGATGAGCATACATAAAGGAGCAGCACAGAGAACTAAATTTAAAAATGTGTAAGAAGCTTTAAGCTAGTCTGTTTCTGCCATGGAAGAAATGTAACATGTATAACGGATTTATTATGCTGTACAGAATCTGGTTGATTTTGCAAGAGGATGAAAATAGCAGTTGTCACATCTCCACTCCCCTCTCAACTCTTTCCCTCCATTTATTCTTGAATAAATGGAGCTGTTTGTTTATGCTCATCTGCTAAAATTTAACAACTAAGAATATGCTGGAACATCAGCAATTTTGCCCTGGCAAAGTTCATTCTGTGAGTGACCCTGCTGCCAAACTTGTATTGTCCTAACTGTAGCACAGCTTGCATGTGTCACAGTTGAATGGACTCAATTAGCAAGAGATAGTGTTTCAGTCATTAAAAAAAAGGAAAGAAAAGAAAAAGAAAAGAAAAAAGGAAACAAAGAAAACATTTTCTTTTTTATGAGTTCTGAAAGAGAGGTGACATTGTAAGCATATAATTTTTGGGGGGGGGGCTTTTCAAAGAAAGCAGCTAAGCAAAAAAAAACCACATTATTTGGCATTGGCAAATAATGCCAAGACTTCAGAGAAGAATTCTCAAAGGACATTAGAGGGAATCAGGTTTTCCATGGGTATTAAATGTGTTTTTATACCTCCTTTAAATGTGTTTAGGAAGTTTTTATACCTCCTAAACTTGCATGCTTCCTGTTCTGCTTATTAAAATCCTAGGAGAAATATTGGGCATTTGCTGTGATTTATATAATGAAGAAGATAACCCCAGTTTTGCCTGAACTTACACAATTTGGGAAGAGAGATTACTTCTTCAAATTTGTGGGACAATACTGCAGTGGAGGGGCGCCTGGGTGGCACAGCGGTTAAGTGTCTGCCTTCGGCTCAGGGCGTGATCCCGGCGTTCTGGGATCGAGCCCCACATCAGGCTCCTCCACTGGAAGCCTGCTTCTTCCTCTCCCACTCTCCCTGCTTGTGTTCCCTGTCTCGCTGGCTGTCTCTATCTCTGCTGAATAAATAAAATATTAAAAAAAAATACTGCAGTGGAAAAAGAAACTTTCTAGGTAGTATTGTAATGGGTTGAAAGTCTCAGCCTACCACTAACTGGTTGGGTGAATTACGTGGGCTTTGACTGTAGTGAGGAATATACCTTCCCAAATTGTTGTGAACAAAATTAAATAGAACTGTGGAAGCAGCATGATAGACACCTCAATATTAGAAAAGAGATAAATTTGCATTTAAAATGAAAATCTGACGATATGGTTTCTCAAGAAGAGTTGAGTATTAAACTTACTATTAAATTATGAAGAACAAGAAAAGGTCAGTGTTCTAGAGAGTAGTATAGCGATAGATGAAAAGAGACAAAAACTGAGTCAAAACCAAAATGGAGACTGTGGAACCACCTTTCAAAAAGTACACAGATCTTGTTTCTCTGCCGCCTCTAATTCATTTGTACATTTATTAACTCAGTTAAATAAGAACGCTTCACTTAGCTTCTCTTAAATGTCAGGAAACAGAGTAGGTATTGGTGATACAATAATAAGTAAGATATAGACCTATCCAAAGAAATGTCGATCTCTTGTCAGATATAGATATTTAACAAAGAATTGCAGATAATGTAAATATTGGTTGGATTCTACAAGTAAGTAAAAGTAGATTAGGAGCAGAAAGAACAGGGTGGATAACTTTGCTTACGCCCAGACGATGAATTGTGTTGAGCAGGCAACACCTGTTACCACCTTCAGAGGAGGGGTTCTGCATAGAGAACAGCAAAGAGCTTTAACAGTGCTGCTACCAGGAGCAGCAGTCCCCAGTGTCAGCCCACTGAATGGTCTGGAGATGTTGGGTAGGGAAGACACGACTCACATAAACACTAGAATGAATAACACTTTACTCATAAAGAGAAGAGGCAGAGCAAGATCAGCTTCAGCTATGAGTGTCTGTCCACCATTTCCAGTGGGTTTCACCCACAGCCGATGCCAGGAGATGGTCCGCATGCATCCCTTCGTACTACAGAGGAACTGTATTCTCTCACCACCTACTGGGAAAACATGGCAGTGGGTACCATACGGTACCATATGACACCCATGCTTAAGCAGAGCAAAGAAATATACACCAAGTCTGGAATAGGGGAAGATATTTCCAAGCAAACAAACCTGTCCAACACAGGCTATGAAGGCTCTTTATTTCTTTGTGAGGAAATGTTCCAGGCTCAGGGCCACTCTTCTGCAGCTCTTCAAGGGGCTACAAGCTGTATGCAACTGCTTTTCCCAGAAAGTAGAAATTTGTGTGGTGGACAAAATGGAGAAGAGATGTTAGGAAAAAGGAGCAGCGTACACAAAGTAGGAGAGTAAAATAGCAGAGCATGTTTATTTGGGGGTCTGTACATAGTATTGTTTGTTTATTTTCCACATATAAAGTGTACAGCTGTTTAAAAAATTCAAGAAAAAATGTCAGGGTGGAAGGACAAGATAAGGACCAATGTGTAAGGAATTTGGTCTTAAATCGTTACTAATAGCATAATTTTTGGTTATCTGGTAGTCAAAACAAACAGGGCAATGTAGTAAGTTTTGTGCCATCCACTGTCCTCCCAAGAGACAGTTGTAGTTTCTTCAGAAAAGAAACCCCTTTGCTTAAGGAGGAGAAGGGGATGTCTCTGTTATGTTTATTTATTGATCTGATTATCAATTAATTGTTGATTGATTATTAACTTACTGGTTCTCTCCATCCCATTGGTGGGAATGTGAATTATGTGGTCCCGCCTCCTCTCACCAAGTTAATAGTATAATTTCTCCTAGGAATTTGATTTTTAAAACAGGTGATATGAAATGGCTCATGAATACTCATAAATTGTATGTCAGAATCAGAAAATGATACTTCAGTGTGTCTATGCTATTCAGATCCCCAGAATCCTCTTTCATGAGATTTGACTGCTCAGCTCTTCCATTCTGTGAGCTCTTCACTGTGTGTGTTTCTGATAAGTATTCCACCCTCCAACTTCCTTACCTGGAGTGACAGCTGTAGTCTTAAAAAATGTATTTCTTAAATAATAAGGCTTGAAAGCCAAAATTATTCCTTGATCCATGGGTTGCAGAATGGATGTTGTGTTAACAGGCATGAAAACAACATAATTCTTGTTGTCCATCTCCATCAGAGCTCTTGGTTGACCAGGTGCATTGTCAGTAAGCAGTCATATTTTGAAAAGAATCATTTTTCTGAGCAGTAGGTCTTAATAGTTGGATTAAAATACTCAGTAAACCATGTTGTAAACAAATGTGCTGTCATCCAGGCTTTGTTCCATTACTAAAGCACAGGCAGAGTAGGTTTAATGTAATTCTTAAGAGCCTTAGGATTTTCAGAGCGATAAGGGAGCATGGGCTTCAACTTTAAATCACCAGCTGCATTAGTCCCTAACCAGAGAGTCAGCCTGTCTTTAAAGCTCTGAAGGAGGCATGCATTTCTCCTCTCTAGCTATGAAAGCCCTAGGTGACATTTTCCAATAGAAGGCTGTTTCATTTACATTGAAAATCTGTTGCTTAGTGTAGCTACCTTCACGAATCACCTTCTCTGTATCTTCTGGATAACTTCCTGCAGCTTCTAAATCAGCATTTGCTGGTTCACCTGGCACCTTTATGTTATGGAGATGGCTTCTTAAACCTCATGAACCAACCTTTTCTAGCTTCAGGCTTTTCTTCTGCAGCTTCTTCACCTCTCTCAGGCTTCATAGACTTGACAAGAGTTAGGGCTTTGCTCTGGATTAGGCTTTGGCTTAAAGGAATGCTGTAGCTGGTTTGATCTCCTACCCAGGCCACTAAAACTTTCTCTATATCATTAATAAGGCTGTTTTATTTTCTTAACATTTGTGTGTTTCCTGGAGTAGCACCTTTAATTTCCTTCAAGAATTTTTCCTTTGCATTCACAACTTGGGTAACTACTTGGCACAAGTGGCCTAGCTTTCAGCCTTTCTTGGCTCCCAACATGCCTTCCTCATTAAGCTTAATCATTCTAGCTTTTGACTTAAAGTGAGAGACATTTGACTATTCCTTTCACCTGAACACTTAGAAGACATTGCAGGACTATTAATTGACCTAATTTCAGTATTGTTGTGTCTCAGGGAATAGGGAGTCCTGAGGAGAGGGAGAGAGGTGGGGAATGGGTGGTCAGTGGAGAAGGCAGGACACACAAAACAGTTATGAAGTTTGCTGTGTTATATTGGGTGTGGTTTGTGGCTCCCCAAAACAATTACAATAGTAACATTAAAGTTCACTGGTTATAGATCACCGTAATAAATAATAATGAAAGGTTTGAAATGTTGTGAAAAATTACTAAAATAAGACACAGAGACATGATGTTGGAAGAATGGCACCGATAGACTTACTAGACTCAGGGTTGCCAAAAACTTTCAGTTTGTGGCAAATGGACTATCTGCTAAGCGCAACAAGGTGAAATGCAGTGGTATGCCTGTGTGCAAACATCTTTGAAAAAAATGTCTATATGAAAAGTCAGTTGGGCCCTTTGCTCATATGATGTGCAGAACATGAAAGACCCATGAAGAATTACCTCTCAACACAGTTTTTGTTAGGACGTTGAGATTGAGATGTTCAGTGGCCACTTTTATATAAACTCACACCATTTTAAACACAACTTGCATTTTCCCAGCATTATGCTGTTCCTGATTCACTGATATTATCCCTCAGATTCAGTGATGCACTCAGTGAAAATCGGGCTCCAAGTGTCAACCTTCCCTTCCCTTCTCTGTTCTGTTCTATAGTTGTTATTATTGTTGCTGTTATTTGCTCAGCCATACCATGAACTACTACAAAAATATTGGATAAAAGAAAGATGGGTAAATGAAAGATGGGTCAACAGACTATATTAAAATTGAATAGTTTAAATAGCCATAGTTATGCTGAAAATGTTTTGTTCCAATATTAATATATTTAAGTTACAATTACCAACTATTAATTCATTATTGGGAAATTACTTTGCCTAAGAGTATGTTGTTGATATATATTGATCTTTAAGAAACAAAACCTACCCTCAAGAAATTCACATCTAGAGTGGAAGACAATATACATATAAAAATTAAAATACAATATGCTGCTAAGTTTATTTAAAAAGAATACAGATAACATGTATCCTTGAAGAGTTTAGAGGAGACTTTTCTTTCTGATGAGGGGGATATCAGAAAGAAACATTTGAAAAATGTGTAGATTTTTTCTACCTAGAAATTGAATGTGGGTGGAAGGAGAGGGAAGAAGTGTCCAGTTTATTGGGAAGATGTGAACACTGGCAAGGAGACAGGGAAACAGTGTATGTGGTGAAGAGCAAGTGGTTATGGTTTGGCTCTAGAAGCATAGAGTGGAGGCTTTGAAGGTACTGAAGGGCTTTGAATGTTATTTGTAGAACTTAGGGTAGAAATGGTGGGAGAGCCATGGCTGTTAAACATGAAGGGGAAAAATATGAAAATGTAAAAACTCAGTGAGAACTTTGCAAAATTTAGGATAAAAAATGAAGCAGAATGGGTCTCTATAGCCAGTCTTACCCACACTCCTCCCAGTGGGATCCCTAAACCCAAGAAAACAGAGGGGTACTTCTGCCTCAGACCTCTTCATTTATTCTATGCCCTATACACCCATCCTTCTTCTTTAGGTTGGTTCATGTGAAAGGGACTTCTGGCCATCACACAGCATGCCTCTTTTGTACCAGTTAAGGCACAAGCCTGTTTTACACTCTTTCCTATTCCTGGGAGCAAAGTCAGTACCTGTTTGGATGGGGGGGAGGGCAGCCCCAGCCTCAGCCAAAGCCTGGAGCCTTAGTAAATGTGTTGTCCTTGTTTCACTCCTTTATAGTATTCTTTCCCCATCTGTATAATTTATTTACAATAGGAATAAATTAAGGTGTTCAGTGATCTCCTGGGATGTGGGAGAAGAAGGGGCAGGGATCAAGAGCTAGTTAGGGAGGGCAGATTGTCAAGGCAGGGTCAGTTGGCTGGATCCTCTTGAATGTGGATCCATGAACATCTGCAGCCTGGACGAGGCCATGTATGTGCCCGTAGCCCGAACTTGACCTTTTTCAGCCTTGTTCAAGGCAGAAGCAAGAGAAGATGAGTTTGTTCACAGCACTTTTTTTTTTTTAAATGAAGAGAGTGAACTTATCTGGGTTTGCTGATAAGGTTCCACCTTACACCCAGTACACTGTTTTTATCTTGTGCTAGGATAATACATTAAAAGAAAAAAATTCTAAAATATTTGAATAAGTTTGTAGTATAACAGTAATACTATTGTTAGTATCTGCTCTTCAGCCTGATGTGATTCATTTGTAGAATATTCTAATGTCATTTTAGTCCTTTGTAATTTTTTTTAAGATTTTATTTATTCAACAGAGATAGAGACAGCCAGTGAGAGAGGGAACACAAGCAGGGGGAGTGGGAGAGGAAGAAGAAGCAGGCTGCCAGCGGAGGAGCCTGACGAGGAGCTCGATCCCATAATGCCGCGATCACGCCCTGAGCCGAAGGCAGATGCTTAACCACTGTGCCACCCAGGTGCCCAGTCCTTTATAATTTTTGAAAATAATGGTTTTCCTTTTTATTTCAAAAAAGTATAGAAAAAGGAAAAGAAAAATTTGAAAGGATAAAGTAATTAAGTAGGATAAAATTGCATGCAAAAAGGACTTATTGCAGAATAACGCAGTTGACTATGTTTAAGCTAAATAAATGCATTTAACCATATTTAAGAAAATGAAATTGATTAATTGCATTATTCTACAATAATACATATCCATAAATATTCAGTATATAAAATCATTTTGCAATAGTCCATATTTAATATGTAGATATATTCTATAATAATTACTGTTCGATAAAATATACATTAAAGTTAAATTTATAGTTTCATCATCAGAAGTTTCAATGAATGGGAGAGGGGAGTTAAGATGGTGGAGGAGTAGGGGACCCCTTTTTCAGCAGGTCCCCTGAGTTGAGCTGGATAGGTACCAGACCAGCATGAACATCCACGGAATCAGCCAGAGATGCAGGAAGATACATCTGGATCTCTACAAATGAACATCTCCAGCACTGAGTATTGAGGTACTAAGTGGGGAACTGTGAAACCGTGCACAGATATCGGAAGATAAACGGAAGGGGGAGGGAGCCGCCATGTCGGGTGCCTGGAAGCGGTAGCCACCTGCACGGGGGACAGGCAGACTGCGGAGCTGCACCCTTGAGACAGCAGACTGAGACCGTGAGCCAGGAGCACGCGCTACCAAGCATCTCACGGAACTCCGGAACTCCAGCGTGCTCACTGGATCCAGACTGAGACCGGGAGCTCCAGGAGTGCGTGCGGGGCAGCTGGTGGCTGGCGGTATTAGAAACACAAAGGACAGAGATGCACCGGCCCTGGAAGTGAGGACTGGGACACCAGGTGTGGGGCACACAGCCTGGGATGCTATAGGGTTGAGCAGCACCAGAGAACAAAAGCCTGGAAATACCAGCTCACAACATGCCCATCTCCATCTCCCCTAGCAGGGGACACGGAAACTCTAAAAAAAACAGGGTTTCCTGTATTGGCGTGGCAGGCCCCTCCCCCAGAAGGCAGGCTGAAAAATCAAGAAGCCCACAACCCCGGGGCGCCTGGGTGGCGCAGTCATTAAGCGCCTGTCTTCGGATTAGGGCGTGATCACAGCATTCCAGAAAGGAGTCTCTCCTCGGGCTATCCGCTGGGAGCCTGCTTCTTCCTCTCCCACCCCCCAGCTTGTTCTCCCTTTCTTGCTGACTGTCTCTCTCTCTCAAATAAATAAATAAAATCTTTAAAGAAGAAGCCCACATGCCTAAGATCTCTATAAAACA
>NC_048218.1:53460939-53526341 GCF_002007445.2 Ailuropoda melanoleuca
CCAGAAGGGGGGATGAAACATGAGAGACTATGGACTATGAGAAACAAACTGAGGACTTCAGAGGGGAGGGGGTTGGGGGAACGGGATAGACTGGTGATGGGTAGTAAGGAGGGCACGTATTGCATGGTGTACTGGGTGTTATGCACAACTGTTGAAGCATCGAACTTTGCATCGGATTCCGGGGATGTTGTATGGTGACTAACACAATATAATAAAAAAATCATTAAAAAAAAAAGAAGAAGTTTCAATGAATGGGGGCACCTGGGTGGCTCAGTTGTTAAGTGTCTGCCTTCGGCTCAGGTCATGATCCCAGCATTATGGGATCGAGCCCCGCTTTGGGCTCCCTGCTCATTGGGAAGCCTGCTTCTCCCTCTCCCACTCCCCCTGCTTGTGTTCCCTCTCTCACTGCCTCTCTCTGTCAAATAAATAAATAAAATCTTAAAAGAAGTTTCAATGAATGATCTTAAATATGATGCCTAGTAAAGTGTTTCAGCAGGCTGGGAAAACCAGATGTTTGAAGTTTGTATGTATGTGTGTTTGTGTATAAGCGTGTGGTGTGTGTGTGTGTGTGTGTGTGTGTGTGTTTCTAAATGGAATAATTATAAAATATGAAGCACATACATGCAGAGTATTCAAGTCCTTGGTTGATAAAAATATCAGCTCATGGATTATGATCTTCCAAAATGAACACTGAGGAATAAACTTAATATATATTGAATAGTTATAAACATATAGATGATTTTTAAAGCCAATGTGCTGGATGAGATCACCAGGAGAGGAGTGTGATTAAGGAAAAGGGCCATGAACTGAGTCGAGTCACTGCAACAGTAAATGGTCTAATATAGCAATGAAGATCAAAAAGGAGCAACAAAAATAATAGGGGGATGGAGGAGATGTATTGTCCTGGGCCTGTGGTTGACAAACTAAAGCCCTCATAACAAATCCTGTCTCCTATCTGTTTTATATGACTATCAAGCAAAGAGTGGGTTTTACAGTTTTAAATGGTTGAAAAACATTAAAAGAACAATAATGCTTTCTGAGACATGAAATTTATACATAATTCAAATGTCAGTATCTGTCAATAAAATTTTATTGGAACATAGCCATGCCTCTTCATTTACATTTTTGTCTGTGGTTGCTATTGCACTACAGTAACAGAGTTGAATAGTTGTAACAAACACCGCGTGGTCCATGAAACCTAAAATATTTACTCTGTGACTTTTCATAGTAAAAGTTTGCTAGTCCTTCTAATCACTTGGAGAAGAGATTAAGAATGATTCTTTTAATCATCATGGTTTAGCAAGGAGGAGGTAATCAAATGCATTAAATTTTGCTACAAGGTCAAGTTAGAGGAGGGGAGAGTTGATCCCTGGGTTTGGCAAGATAGAAATAATTGATGGCCATGTCAAGAATGAGTTCAGGAGGAGGAAGGAAGATGGTGGTGGAGTAGTATGACCATAAGCTTGCCTCATCCCACAAATAATACTAGATAACTATCAAATCATCCTAAATACTTCAGAAATCTACCTGAAGACTGGCAGAACAAACTCCACAACTAAAGGTAGAGAAGAGGGCACACTGAAGAAGGTAGGAAGTGTGGAGATGCAGTTTGGGAAAGAAACAGATCATGGCCACTGCAGTGGGGAGGAAGCTTTAGTAGGGGAGAAGGGTGAGAGACAGAATAACGCATAGGGGAACACGTGGGGAAAGTGAATCCCCAAAGTAGTCGGCTTGGAAAGTAGAGGGCCCAAATTTCATAAGTTCTTGAAATCAGCTGAGCTTTAAGTCTGGGTTTTTAAAGGTCATTGTGCTTGGCTCTGGGAGAGCTTGGAGGACATTGGGGCTTCTCTTGGAGAGAAGGCAGGACAAAGAGCCCTCAGACACAGAGTGTAGAAATAGCAATCTGAAGAGTGCCTGGAACACAATGGGGAGATTAATTTCTCATCTTGGAGCATGTACAAGAGATGCAGCATTCAGAAAATGACCCCTCTGGGAACAAAGGAACTGGCAGGTGCCATTTCCTTCCCCCACCTCCCTGCATAAACACAGAGCCACCTGCAGGAACCAGAACAGTGAAGACACTTGCTACCTAACTTGCATATACCAAGCCCAGGTGGAACTGCCCTTCCCAGTCTTGCTTGCCCAGACCCCTTGTGGCGGGTTCCCTCCCCTAGAAGACAGGCCAAATCCTTGCTATCACTGTGTCTCCCAACCCGGGAGTTTTGCAAGGCCTCAGTTCTGCTGGTGGTGGTGATAGGTCTCATTTCACAAGTAGACCAGAGCACACCCAGTTAAAATGTGCCACATTCAGGACAGAGACCAAGCACTGCCCACAACTGGCAAAGAGAGACTCTGCAGATGACTGGCCTGAAGGATATATCAGCCAGGACACAACAGCAATGGACACACGCATGTTGGAGACATTCCCAGAAGCACCAGGCCCTGGTGAACAGGGAACACTACATGGCAGGGCATTGCAGGATGACTTCTTCATAAAGCCATTACACTCAAGAACAGGAGATGTAGCTCACTTTCCTAACACAGAGAAGCAGGCACAGAGAGTTAGGCAAAATGAGAAGACAGAGAAATTTGTCCCAAATGAAAGAACAGGACAAGGCCATGGCTAGAGATCTAAGTGAAGTGATACAAATAACATGCCTGATGGAGAATTTAAAGCAGTAATCATAAGGATACTGTGCAGGACTTCAGAAAAGAGTGGAAGACATGACTGAGACCCTTAACACAGAGATAAAGGAATAACATAGCAGAGATTAAGGGCTCAATAAATGAAATGAGAAACAGCTTGATGGGATGAACATCAGGGTGGAAGAAGCAGAGGAATGAATTAATGACCTAGAAGAGTAATGGAAAGTAAGCTGAACAAAAGTGAGAAAAAAGAATTGTGCGAAATGAAGATAGGTTTAGGGAACTCAGTGACTCCATTTAATGTAATAACATTCGTATTATAGGAGTCCCAGAAGAAGAAAGTAAAGGGGACAGAGGATTTATTTGAAGAAATAATAGCTGAAAACTTCCCTAGTCTGGGGAAGGAAACAGATTTTCAGATCCTGGAGCACAGAGAACTCCCAACAGAATCAACCAAAGGAGATCCATACCAAAGCAATCTTGAAAAAGAAAAAGCCGGAGGCATCACAATTCCGGACTTCAAGTTTATATCACAAAGCTGCAGTTATCAAATCAGTGTGTTACTGGCACAAAAATAGACCCATTGATCTATGGTACAGATTAGAAAATCCAGAAATAAGCCCATAATTATATGGTTAATTAATCTTCAGTAAAGTAAGAAAGACTATCCAGTGGGAAAAAGTCTCTTCAACAAGTGGTCTTGGGAAAACTGTTCAGCAACATGCAAAAGAATGAAACTGGACCACTTTCTTACACCATACACAAAAATAAATTCAAAATGGATTAAAGACCTAAATTTGAGACCTGAAACCATAAAAGTCCTACAAGAGAGCACAGGCAGTAATTTCTTTGACATTGACTATACCAGCTTTTTTCTAGATCAGTCCCCTGAGGCAAAGGAAATGAAAGCAAAAATGAACTATTGGGATTATATCAAAATTAAAAAGCTTCTGCACATCAGAGGAAACAGTCAACAAAACTGAAAGGCAACCTACTGAATGGGAGAAGATATTTGCAAATGACATATCTGATAAAGGATTAGTATCCAAAATATATAAAGAACTTATGCAACTTAACACCAAAAAACCAAATGATCCAATTAAAAGTGGGCAGAAAGCATGAATAGATGCTTCTCCAAAGAAGACATACAGATGGTCCACAGACATATGAAAAGATGTTCATCATCACTAATCATCAGGGAAATGCAAATCAAAACCACAATGAGGTATCTTCTCACACCTGTCAGAATGGCTAAAATCAAAAACACAAGAAACAACAGGTGTTGGCAAGGATGTGGAGAAAAAGGAATCCTTGTGCACGGTTGGTGAGAATGCAAATTGGTGTAGCCACTGTGGAAAATGGTATGGAGGTTTTCCAGAAAGTTAAAAATAGAACTGCCCTCTGATCCGGCAGTTGTACTACTGCGTATTTACCCAATTAATACAGAAACACTAATTCAAAGGTATACATGCACCCCTACGTATATTAGCAGCATTATTCACAATAGCTAAACTATGGACACAGCTCAAGTGTCCATCGATCGACAAATGGATAAAGAAGGTGTGGTATATGTATACAATAGAATATGACTCAGCCATAAAGGAGGGTGAGATCTTCATATTTGCAATAACATGAATGGAGGAGCTAGAGAGTATAATGCTAAATGAAATAAATCAGAGAAAGACAAATACCGTATGATTTCATTCATATGTGAAGTTTAAGAAACAAAACAAATAAGCAAAGGGAGAAAAAAGAGGGAGAGACCAAGAAACAGTGTCTTAACTGTAGAGAACAAACTGATGGCTACCAGAGAGGAAGGGAATCGGGATGGGCGCAATAGGTGATGATTAAGGAGTGATGTTGTGATGAGCACTGGGTGATTAAAGTAAAACTTAAAAAAAGAATGTGCTCAAGAGACTAGTGGGGAAAATCCTAATTGGAGTTAGGAATTAAAGATAGAAAATTGAAAGGAAAAGAAGGAACACCAACAGTCTTTGAATGACATTCCCTATAAACATTAACAGAAATGTAGCAACTAGAAGTGAGTTGGATTTGGGGAAGATATACTGCAGCATAACATAACTGTGAAGCATGTTCTCTTTTATTATAGTCTTTTACTTTGAGTACTTTTTATAGCAGCCTTGCCAGTCATGCCTATTTTTTAGTGGAAAGAGCATGTTTTGAAAAATATATAATTTGTGGGAAGCTGAGTAATTGTCAAAGCTTATTGTGATAAGTATTATAGATATCTAAAAAAATTAGCTAAAGCATAAAACAAAAAAAATTTAGAAAAACATTTGTGGGGGCACTTGGGTGGCTTAGTCGGTTAAGCGTCCAGCTCTTGATTTTGGCTCAGGTCATGACCTCAGGGTTGTGACATGGAGCCCTACATCGGGCTCTGCAATGGGTGTGGAGCCTGCTTAAGATTCCCTCTGCACCGTCCCCCCCCTAAAAAAAAAAAGAAAGATATATTTGTGGATGCAGTTAGATTGTAAATTTTCCCTATACTGTAATGTACCAAATTTTGTGTAAAAATTATCTTGGGGGAAATTTTCATTGACCTAGTGAATACCTTTTAATTATTGTTCTATGGATATATTCAAATGTAGTATAGGTAGGTATAGAACAAATTATCCTAGATATACAGAAAGATTCATTTTCTCTATTATCACCGTAAACTAAACCTGATTCAATTAAATGAATGGTAATTGTTGAGCAAAGAAACAATAACCATCATTTTTGTTTAATATAGAGGTTGCTCCCCATCAGTTAAATAGTCTCACTTTATTTATAAATCACAAGCTAAGTGGAGGTATATGGATTTATGCATATGATCTCTCACTCCTGAGGATCAATGGAAAGAAAAGGAATATAATTATTCAGTTATCAAGCACATTCTGTGACCTGACAGGTTTAAAAATTCTGTCCAGTTACTGCAAAGTCTTTAATAATAATGCGTATTGATGACCACTACGTAACAAATATCTAGGATCCTTGGAATTTCAGTAAGAGTCTCATAAGAAGTGAAGTCATGAACTTGAACCTCTATGATGTATAGAGATATCTAGACTTTTAGTACAGCCTTTGGGGAAGAGCATTATAGGATTGAAGCTGTCAGAAGAGATCAAGCACTGCCTAATGAACAAAACAAGCTCTACTAAAGCTGACACAGATTAAGTGTCTAGGAACAGTACACTCTTCCACAGTAACTTGAGCCAAAAGCAGCAGAAGTAGATAATAGAAAGAAGTTAAATGTAAAATGAAACAGGCTTATAGCAACTAGAACTTTTGCATTATCACCAAATATTTATTGAGTGGCTCCTTGAATAAGGTACATTTGTTACAAATAATGAAATTGCACTGTCTCTTCTCTAGGTGATGTGACAATCCAGTTAGGTTTCTAACATCCTTAAATATATCAAGAAAAAGAACCAAGGCCTATATTAAAGGTCAAAAGAAAATTCTGTGGTTCATTGTGAGGGTAAACCTTGAATACAGACTTTATTTTACCTTTTCTTCTCATTGTAGTATCCTCCTCTTGGTTCCTGAAAAAATATCACTACCTTCTTCTGGGGAAATCACCCTTCTCTTAAATGTGATATCTGAGGTGGGGCTGCAACTCAGTGCTAATTGTACCCTTTCTTACAATCCTCCGAATCATAGGAGACTGAATTTGACCAATTATTTCTTTAATCACAGTAACTGATCTAGTTAGAATCTTTTTTGAGTCAGTTAAGAGACTTCCTGGGATTTTATATGCAAAAGTTGGTGACAGAAATCTCCCCTTCTCTGGCTTATAATCTAGGATGATATAAAGTTGGACTTCTGGTCGTACACCACCCATCTGCTCTCATGCCAGAAGCCATCTGAAATAGGAGAAAATAGTCAAAACCCAGAGAGCATCCAGGATGAGAGAGTGAAAGATCAGAGAGCATCATTTTGGTCCTTGGACCCATGCTGTCCTTCCCAGTTATATGAGCCAATATCTCTCCCACTCCTCTCCTTTTTTTTTTTTTTTTTCATTAACTAGTTGCAGTTGAGTCCTGACTAACAGAGGCAGTAATCCACTAGTAGCTTGGTTGCAATTATGATGAGTAATGCAGAAGTAAAAGGAGGTAGCATACAATGACTTGATACTGTGTATGATCCTATATAAGCTAGATACAAGTTCCTTGGAAAGAGAATGTTTCAACCATCTTAAGACCTAAGGGGAATTTTTAAAATGCCATTTAAAAAAAGTGCATGAGGGACTCTGGACTCTGAGAAACAAACTGAGGGCTTCAGAGGGGAGGGGGGTGGGGGAATGGGATAGACTGGTGATGGGTAGTAGAGGGCACGTATTGCATGGTGCACTGGGTGTTATATGCAACTAATGAATCATCGAACTTTACATCAGAAACCAGGGATGTAATGTATGGTAACTAACATAATATAATTAAAAAAAACATTAAAATATTAAAAGAAATTAAAACAAAAAAAATTCAAAAAGTGCTTCATTATATAAATGAGTAAAGTCAGGGAAGATCAGTTATCTTCTAAGGTTAAGCAGCAAGTCACTGGAAGACCTGAAACCCAGATCTTCTGCTTATAGTTCAATGACCTTTCTCCTGTGTTGCTATGCCACTGATGAATTTCAGCATTGTCTGGGAAACTCTGTTGGTATTGCAATCTGCAGTTATGTCTAGACAAAATGAATCATTATAACAATAAATTCAATATCTGGATTACTGAAGGGCAAAAAACAGTGAAAGTCCTCTTTAGTGGACTTGTCTCATAAATATAGGGCAGCAGGAGAGTAGGGAAAAGTAGTTTGACGGAAAGAATACCTTGGATGTGGATATTTATCAATTGCAAAAAAAAAAGTGACATTCACTTTTTCTGACATTCAGCTCTTCATTTGGTCCTATTGTTTCTTTTGAAAGCTATGGATGACAAATAGTCTTATCCATAAAATGTTCTGCCAGTTTCTGGGTCACTGAACCTTAGTGTTGTTTAGTCAGTCACATTAAGAGAGAGGGAGTCCTTTTATAAGGCTGATCTGGCTTAATGTACTTATGAAGGTAATTTGAAAACTCAGTTTGTTTCCCTTGAGATAGCTGATTGAAATATGAGAGATGTAATGCAAATCTTGATCACAGATAGTGGGAAAGTGACCACGGTGATTAAAATGCTTGCACAGCAAACTCTACAAATGTTATGTGACAGATTTTAAACCACCCAGGAATTGTGCTTAGTTAAGAACGGGTTTTTATCAGTCAACTACCTCCTCACGCAGCTGGGGATAATGAATGAGACTTCCATATTGCCTGCCAGATTCACAGTTGAAATAGTAGACTTGGGGATCTGCTGGGAAGGAGGACGACTTTCTCTTAACACTCTCTTGTCCTTTTCCTCTAATCTCCAACCACTCCCACTGTGACACTAAGATGGGCAGAGGCTGAACTGCCCAAGTGTGCCATGAGCAAGATGCCAGGGGCAGGCAGCTGGAGTAAGAACATTAGTACTGAATCCAGAATTTCCACCCCTTTCTCACCAGTGCCTCTTGGGCTGTGTCTGCCTAGAGGAGAACAGAACATGGCACGGGGAAGAAACTTCTTTATTTTCTCTGCATTAGAGAAGAGACAAATAGGGTTGGATGACATTAAGTAAAAACTTAAAAAGAGTCTGGGTAGGGTATAGGAAAGATGAGAGAAAGTTGGGAAAGAGTAATAAGCTTAAAGGAATTTTGTCCTTTAGAAATATAGGGTTCATTCTTGATGCCTGTCAGATTATCTCCTACATTGAATTCATCAGGTCTTGTCTATTTTCTCTCCTAAACACCTCTCTCCATTTTTTTAACCACATTTGCTGTTGCCCAGTTCATGGTTCTAGGCCACCATATCTCTTGCCTGGATGGTAGCTGAAGACTCATGACTGGCTTTCCTGTTTCCATGCCTGCTGCCCTATAGTCGGTGGAATGTGCTAGAACTGCCTTGTTTGGGCTCTCGTGAGCCAGTTGTGCACATCATCTTCCAACTCCACCTCTACCTGGTAGCTTGAAATTGACTATGGTGGGAATATTTATAGCACAGAAATTGGTATATATTAGTAATAATAATATTATTATATTTGGTATTCATATTTTAATATTATAATATACGAATATATATTATTAATATATTAAATATATATTACAAATAATATGTAAATCAGGACTTTTTAATTTATATTTTCCAGAGAGCTAATTGTTATTTTTGTTGTTTGTTTTTAAAGATTTTATTTATTTATTCGACAGAGATAGAGACAGCCAGCGAGAGAGGGAACACAAGCAGGGCGAGTGGGAGAGAAAGAAGCAGGCTCAGAGCAGAGGAGCCTGATGCGGGGCTCAATCCCAGAACGCCGGGATCACGCCCTGAGCCTAAGGCAGACGCTTAACCGCTGTGCCACCCAGGCGCCCCCAGAGAGCTAATTGTTAAACATGTACTGGAATCCCACAGATTACAATTCATTCTCCGTATAGCTGCAAAAGTGATATTTTAAAAATATGAATTATGTCATCTTCTTGCTTTGAAAGGTATAGTGATGTCCAGTAAAATCCAAATTGCATTCCAGAGGTGGATCCTATAGACCCTAAGAGTTTGTGACCTCAGTCTACCCCATACTCTTATTTCTTCCACTATCCATCTCACTCACTACAGTCTCACTTCCCATGTCTGCTTTCCGTCTCCCAACATACGAGGTTCATGGTCATTCCATGCTAGGGCTGCTCCTCTCCTGGATCTCTGAATAACTAAGTCATTCTTACCATTTAGGTCGCAGGATAAAAATTACTTCCTCAGAAAGAAAGTCTTGGTCATGGTCTTCCAGGACCACTCTATCTTGATTATGTTGTTTTTTTCCTCAAAATACTTACTGTATGAAATGCTATGTATTTCTTTTCTTTCTTTTTGCTCTATTATGAAGTGTACTTTATGAAAACAAGGGTCATGCTTTCTAGTTCCATTTGCTGTATCACCAGCCCCTGAAAAAATGCATGGTTCAAAGTAGCAATTGAACACATTTGTTGAGCTAATTAATAATTGGATGGACATATGTAATTCACAACTGCACAGAATAGTGTATGGTGTAAGTTGTTTGAATAAATGAACAAAAGGGTGAATCATTACACAAGTTAACTTAAGAATTGGTCTTATTTAAATTTCATCCTGTTCTCTACTTATGTATCTATCATAACCTTTGAGAGGAGAAACCATACCTAGCCATAGTAGTGAGAGGCTTGTAGTCTGAAATTCAGGATATACCTGTCAGTTTTCTGGAAGAAAATCTAAAGATAGCCCCAGAATTTTAATCTGATGTTTTTGATTCTGCAGTCTTGTAGGTTGTAAAAGGCTGAAACGATCCATGCCCTTAAGTTTAGACTGTTTTGTTCCCTTAAACATTATTTTTAAGACCTTTCTTTTAGTATTGAACTAAGAGGTGAGATCTCAAAAAAAAAAAAAAAACCCACAAAAACCAAAATATAAAACTTGTCTTACAAGAGTATTTACTTATTGTAAGGATTTCGAGTCTCCATAAGATTTCCTGACGTTTATGCCATTTGGCTGCTTCTGATGAGTTTGATAAAAGCTAAAAATGAGAGCCTTAGTAGGTTTTGGAATAAACGCACATGATCCTATAAGCCCTGCACATATATGGAGGGTACACCAGCTCTTGCCCCTCACTCTCGGGTGACTCCCCTATGTTGGCTCACTTACTGTTCCTCTAATGTTAGGGGCATCCCTCAGACTTGGAACTTTCGCCTGACCTATTCTGCTGCCACCTCCCGTCTTTACACTGAAGAAAATAAACCCCACACCGTCAGGGTACTCACTCCTCTTTTTGCCTAGGGATGATAAATGGTGCCACTTCACTTCTACCAGTTTTAATATGGGGAGCCTTTGGCATCAAGGTCCCTGGAGCCCACCACAGTTTGTTTTTGTTTCATTGTTTAGAAATCACAAGATAGAAGTATTTGCTTTGGGACAGATGGCCATTTTAATCCTTAAAAGCTTACAGAAACTGCTAAAACTTTGTAGGCTTTTCAGAAGTTTTTCTGTTGATATAGACCAATTTTTCTAAGTGGGATTCAGATCAGAGTTGGCAAGACATTGGCATATAAGGCATGTTTGTGTGTGTGTATGTGTGTGTGTTTGTGTGTGTGTGTGTTGTGTGTCCTCACTCATTTCTCCCTAGCTCCTTGACTTTGAAAGGAAAGTCACGACTTCTTAATCTCTAAAAGTTTATGCTTAGTATACATAGATTTATAATTGTATCCTCTCAATAACTCTGTGTGATTATTCCCATTTGCAGGTGGGAAACCCAAGAACCAGAGTTTAAGTAACTTGCCCCAAATCACACAACGAGGGTAGCTAGAATTTGAACCCAGACAGCTGGGATTCAAAGCCACTGTTCCCTTTGCTAATGTCTGTGCAATTCTGCCTCTCAAAAGTTGGCCATCGTGCCTAGTAAAAAATGGAGGGAGAAATTGCCGACACCTACACTTCTGCCCTTGAGTATACTCTGAATGTAATGGAGTTCGCTTGTGCTCTCAGGAATCAAGAACACATGGAAAAAGCATGCGACTAAGAATAAAAGTACCATGATTTACTCCTGGTATTTCTACCGAGTTATCTTCTGACATGTCAAGTCAGAGAATAAGTTGTTAATGTGTGAAGTGAGAGGTTTGAACTGGAGCTGCAGTGTTCAGACTCCGCTCCTATTCATCTTGGGATTCTGTAGAGGTGTAACAGGGTTGGTTTGTGGGGTAAGGGAATGCCAGGGAGGCACAGTTCCTTCTTGGTGCTGGCAGGTGTTCCTATGTTAGCCTTCTGCCATGTTTTACCTTACTGAGTTGATTCAAAATAGGCAGTCTTCAATTTTGAAGCCACTTCCTCCCTTGCCATCCCTTCCAGCAGTCTGACCTTACTTTCCTTTGTCTGTTGTTAATCTAATAATCTATCACCTTCCAGAGAGAGCTAAGGATAGCTTCAAAATAACATGATTTTCCATGGACTTTTGGAGAGACACAGCATTCTTTCTTTCTTATTCAAACTGTTTGATGGTAACGACAAAATTTTAAGCCAAATGGGATGGGAAATTATTTTCATAGCAGCTAAGACGTGACTTCCAAATTACAACATGTAAATGGTCACTTATTTGAACTGTGCATGTTCCAAATGTGTATGCACACACACACACAATGCCAATAATAATCTTTAGCTGAGTATTTAAAGGGGATGTCCTTATGCATGTGCACACACACACTTTTTTTTTTCCTGCCAGTCTTAGTGATCCCACTTCCCTCTTTCCTTGATATTTGGTAGGTGGACCTACCCTAGCTAGGTGTAGGTGCACATTACTTTGGTAACTATTAGGCTGTAACACAGAAGTCAAATCAATTTATACAGCACATATTTTACACTCAATACTCTAGAGGCCATGGCATTTGCAAAGAAGCACAAGACACATATGTCCTCTAGTATCTTAGCACACATGAAACATTAGCAGACATATAATTAAGTGTTAAATTGTCTGACACAGGCTGTTAAGTGTAATGGGAATTTCAGAGAAGAGGAAGAGTAATGAGAGCTAGTGAAGTCAAATAAGGCTTTGGGGGAGGTGAAACTTGCAGTAGACTGAAAGATGTTGAGGGGGAAGTTTCTGTTCTGGATCTGTCTTTCACAGTAACTTTAATGACGTGATGTGCATCGCAAGGGGTATAATTTGAGGGGCAATCAGAAAGCTCTTTTTTTGCACCCCATATGAAAAATACCCTACTATTAGATGTAATATCACATTTACCTCAACATATAAATATTTTGGGGGATTCTAATACATTAAGATGGTTACTTTTTATTTATGTCTTAGCTAAATACAGTTAACATAATTTCCTTCCACTGAAAATTGTATGGAGTAGAAAAGACTTTATGTCACATATTTCAGCGTCTCCTGTGTAAAGGCCTACTACCAGATTTATTCTTATGTCCCAAGCCTCAGCACCTGGAAACACTTGGTTCCCTTCAATAAACTGTTTTCATCTCCTTATGAGAAGGGGGAACCATAGATATGATGAGTTTGGTAGCGGTGGAAACTTGGGCCTGCTTTTCTCCCTTGTAACTTTCTATGTATGTAACTTTATATGTATATGTAACCCAAGCATCAGACTCCTATTACTCAAGTCCAGGTTTGTCATCTTATTGTATATACCAGTACAGGGATAATTCATCTCATCATTCTCTGAGTCATTCAGGTGTTAGTTGCCTCTCAGCATCATTTCCTTATCAGGATCAGTTTTGAGACAACGCTCTTGTAGCAAAGACTGCTGGTTACCTCCTGTTTGTTTCTTCTTCTTCCTCAGTAGTAGAATCTTTGGTTTTTAGCAAGGTAGATATCTGCCTGTAATAAAGATCACTTTCCCAGATTTCCTTGCTGCGGGTATACCCAGGTGATGTGAGCAGAGGTGGTGCATATACTGTACAGGAAGTGGGCATGCCCTTGTTTGTTGCATCTACTTCCTGTTAGGATATAAATGTGTTATCAGGGTTTCTAGTAGCCATTGTGGACAGTGAGAGCAGTAACAAAATAGTACCTATCTGAAAAGCTGAATGTAGAGAATAACGGAAAAAATGAAGTGTGTTTAGGTAGTGCTTGCCACATAAAAATTATTCAATAAAAAATTTTGATTTCAGTTTAGATTGAACTCTGACTTTTTTGGGAAGACCATGTGCTTGTGTATGTGGGTGTTCCAACCCTTATCTATTTGATGTCAGAAGAATATAACATTAGGGCTGTAGTTTGTACTCAGAAGGAACCAGACTTGGAAAGACTGTATCCACCGAACTATGTGAGTGCCCAGACTAGGCTGTGTGGTAGACGTTCCATGATGTTGTAGTAGATTGGCTGGCTCAGATTGGGAGAAATGTGTTGCGGACGGATAGGAAGTGGATCTTAAGAGAGACCAGCTTCTGATACTGGGAGAGATAAGTTCAGCTTCAAGTGATAAAGATCCGAGATAACACAGAGCTTAAAAGAGACAACAATTTATATTTTTTTTCATTTGAAGGTTTGCGTAGCCACTTTTAAAAATTTGATGAGGTATTTTGGGTAAATAGCTGTAGTTCTCCTTGGTCTATGGGAAAGTTGCAGGTTGGGTGTCATTCTTGCAATTAAGTATGTTTACTTGATTCTCATTGTTAATTAAAAAAAATATTTCTGTGTTTATAATCATACTTTCATAAGTGTCCTTAAATCATTGGTGGACTAAGTGGGGAGGGGCATAACAATAAAAAGAGAATTAGAACTGAGAAGCTGCAAGATTTTATGGGGAGAGGGCAGGGAGAAGCCTTTCTGGAAGCTGGAGTGGTAATACATGTTCTGGGAGACAGGGTGCAGTGCCCTGAGGGCGGGAGGAAGGCACTGGCCTGGGTGTCAAGAGACCAAGACACTGAGGGGACCAGGGCCCTCGAGTCAGCTCAGCTCTGCCATCTCACTTTCGCTTCTCTGGATTGGGCTGTTGTCTGACAGATTTTTTTTTTTTAATGAGCATTACTCTAGTAGAATATCTATGACTGATTTTTTAACGTTTACTAAGTGCCAGCATGGTACAGATGTGCACATATGTTCCAGAGGGAAGAAAAGGTTTTTTTAAATCTCCTATTTTGAAGGTCAGTTTATTTGTTTAGACTTAGGAAAACATAGTATTGCACCCTTTAACAAGCTTTCTCTCCAAAGTCAGTGTGCAGTGTGGAAGTTCTACTGGGCATTTAAGGACTGAGGAAAATAATAAAAACAGGAAGAGAAAGAAAGCATAAACATGAAGTGGGTTCATCAGCTAATAGAAATCATTGTGTTTACTTAGTCCCTTATGAAGAATAAGACAGGCCAACCCTATTCTTCTATGCAGAGTCAAGTACTGAGAATCTAATGTGTGTTTCTGAGTCTATTCTCTGTAATATAAAATGGGAACTAAGGATAGTCTGAAAGTGAAAAAAAAATTATGGGTGGAGATAGAGGAGGAATCTGCAATCCCCAAATGATGTGGCTTAGTGAGGGTGGCCTAGTTCAATTCCATGTGGTTCATACATATTCAAGGCTTTTTTCTTTTTAATATCCATTGACCTCCTTTGCTGAAGGTAAGGGTATCAGAAATCAACTTAAGCTAGATTAAGAAAAAAAAAGAGTGTTATTATAAGAGAGCAGGGATAATGCATGAAAATTAAAGGCAGGAATGAAGCTGGGCTTCAGGAAAAGCCAGGAGGCAGGAAAAGGAGAGCCATCGGGCTAGTGCAGAGCTCTGAGTCTTGACTGCTTCTCTCTTTATCTGTGCTCTG
This sequence comes from Ailuropoda melanoleuca, assembly GCF_002007445.2. Lineage (NCBI taxonomy): Eukaryota > Metazoa > Chordata > Mammalia > Carnivora > Ursidae > Ailuropoda > Ailuropoda melanoleuca. The sequence continues at coordinate 53,475,933 of NC_048218.1, forward strand.
GTCTCTTCTAGTCCATCACATGGCAGAATAGGCCAGCCCACAGCTCACATGCTTCTGTGTTCTAGTTTCATGCACTGTGGGTGGCTTCCTTGTTGGCCACATTGGGAATCTCAGGGGAGAGAAGCCGAGCAGTTTGAATTGATGTCCACCTTTGACCCAGACAACTATGGGCAAGGGTGAGGGACTTCAGGGTCATGTAGTAAATTAGAGATGCCAGGGGCCCACTCCCTTGTACTCATGGGAGTTATTTTCAGAGAAGGTGATTTGGCCCATGGCTTAGACAGGCGCTTCATAAGATAAAGTGCTGCATTTATTTAGTGCTCAGTTCCAAAGAAGCTGCTTAACTCCCTGTATGTTGTTCTGAAACAAAATGGTAAACAAAAAGAGAAGGATTTGTCATTTACCTCCTTGTATTAACTTCATGTCTTGCAAATTCTGCTTTTCTCAGTCAGCATAAAGGAACAGAGTGAGCTTCTATTAATTTGGTATATTCACTTTGGAGGGTGAATTCTGAACTGCCTGATCTCCCCATGTTGTGAGGATTTCACTCTAGGTAAATTTAGAGCAAATAAATAACCGAAGATAGGCAGTTTATTTCATAGATGTTTTTAAGCCGTAGGGCCTGTGATTCGTGTGTTTATAACCCATCATTGATACCTAGGGACAGGTTTAGAATCTCCCATAGCAATTTCCCTGTCATCAAACAACTTAGCAGACCATACTGAAAGAAAAAAGAGAACTGGAAGACAACATCTAGACACCTTGTGGGTGTATCTACTGGAAGAATGCAATAATCAGCCTATATTTGCAGAATATATGTCTTGCAAAATAATTCCTCAGCAGCCTTTGGATTGCCTCTTGTTTGGTGCTAAAGCCTCAATCTATTGAGATTAGTAAAAATGAGGAAAGCAACTGCAGAGCCAGTATTTATTTACATACTTGCTCATGTCAACTAAGTCTTCTGGAATCTGGAAGAATGGCACTCAGTTTAGCATGCACGGAGCCAGCATCTTCAGCAAGCAGAGAGCAAATCTCGAAGGAGACACTGCTTAATTTTCAGAGGAAGAAAAGAAATATCATCTTTTATTTGTGTTACTCACAGATCATTCTTGGATGTGAGACTTCCAAATACTAAAACTGAAACAGTTTCCATTAACAATGATTTTTTTTTTATAGGGAGTGGTCTAAGTTAATTGCACATGAAATGACCTAGATACTGTAGAGATAACACTTTAAATTTGGGCCAATTATTATGCATCAAGAAATATTAAGTAAGACATAGATAATCTCTCCAAATAAATGAAAAGATATCAGATCCCACCAGCAATAATCAACTCTGTAATTTCTAAAAAATATGAATCTTCTGAAAACAATGAATTAAGTGGTATAAATTTGTTTTAAAATATTGCAAGAAGTTATTAGAGGGTTCACATAAAATAAACCTTTGTTCTACCACCCCCTGAAACAGAGAGAGGCCACATGATTTTTAAAACTTATTTATTTATTTTGAACTGTGTATTATGCTTAAATATTTTTAAACCACTTTATTGAGGTATGATTGAAGTACAGAAAGCTGTGCATATTTAATGTGTATGCCTTAGTGAGTTTAGAGGACTTGATTTGTTTTTTTAAACTAAAGGGAAGAGAGTATGGTTGTTTTTGAAAGAAATTATTTTTTGGATTTTTTTTGTTTAGTATTCAGTTAGTTTCTAATAAAAATGCATATGAAATGTTAAAAGTTGCATGGAAAATAGTATTTTACTGGATCTCAGCCCAATGAGATTACAATCAAAATCCACTAGACTGACGAGACACAAGGCAAAGAAAGGATACAAATTTATTCAAGGTTGACCTCGGTAACAGTGTGGTGATGTCAGGAATGATACTGAAGTTATTGCTTAGGGTGTGTGTGTGTGTGTGTGTGTGGTGGTTGTAGGGGCATGAGAGTTTTTCTGAACCTAAATAGTTAATAAGAATAGAAAAAATTTTCATATCTCTGTATTGACTTAAAATAATATCTTGACAATCCTGATATTCTGAATCAGAGCAACAAAATAACATGCTTTTATTTATTTGATATATTCTCTTTGGAGACTAAATTTATGGTATGACATTTATTGTCATATTTTAGTAAGATTTTTTTTTGTATGAGGTATTCTGAAACCTCTACCTTCTGAGACAAGGAGAGAGCTGTTAAACTAAAAAATGAGTAAACCAATTTTATATATGTTCAGAATCTATTTTGACTTTGAAATTTCTCTGACATCATATTTTCTACTCTCTGTTTCTCCCTCTCTTTTACATAGTGCCCTCCCGTTCCTTCGACACATGATTATAAGGAAACCTATAAAGCTCACATGAACAATGTCTGACTTAAAATGCAATTGAGAATTACTGTTTTTTCTCAACTTTATGCATATTATGCATATCCTGTCATCAGGGAATGATTTCATCATATCGGTTCCCTCCAAAACTTATTAATACTCTTACACCCAGATATTTTGTTAGCTCAGCATGGTCCCTGGAATGAGAATGCTTGCGTTCTAGTTCCAGATATTGATTGACCATGTGTTACTTTGGGAACAGCAGCCGGCTTATTTCCTTAGCAGAATAATGAGAAAATTACTGACCTCCTCTCAAGAGTGGTTTGGCAAATAGAGAATTACAAAATGCTTTGCATTAGAAGTGCTAAATAGTCTTCTAAGTGCTTTCATTTTTTTTTTTTTTTTTGGCATAGCAATGTTCATTTGTGGACTATTTTATGGGAAGACTTTAACCAGGAAGCACATGTGACTGTGTTTTGGCCATTACAAACATCTGTACATTTGAGAGGACCTGACCAAAAAGAGAATTCTAGAACTACATTAACGTCCTGACAGACTCTGACCATGTGCTTGTTAATGAGGACACTAAGACCTCCCATGCCATATTTTCCAGATGGATTCACAGCAATACCTGCAACTTAGCCAATCTGAATCCTTGCCTACTCACTTTTAGGCAATCTCTTAATGGGGTCATTATTGGGAAAGGTAGAAAACAGTGCAATTGAGATCATATGGGACTCGTAGCATGGTGAAGGGAATTGCTTAGTGCTGGAGGTGTGGCAATCTAACACAACCAGGGCTGTTCCAGTATTGGCAAACACTTTAAAAATAAAATAAATGGGGGATCAACCCACATTTCATTTGTCATTGTCTTAACAGCCCAAGGCAGAGCTCTGTTTTGCCAGCCACATTTTTAAATGGGAGCGTGTGTTCCAATTGCATTTGTTTTCTTGACAGTTCAGGGCATTGTAAGGCCAGCTGCAACTCACTTGCCCTCAGCCCACTGCTTCTCTCTGGTGCATCTCCACAGCCATTTGCTCATAGATTAAGGTTTCCAAGCACACTGGGGTTTATGTTGGTACAGTATTTAGTTGCACTAGAATTTAAGACCTGTAAGTGTCCCCAGGTATAAATGAGCAAAAGTCATTCTAAAGAGCTGCCTCCCCTCTTTTAAAACACACACACACACACACACACACACACACACACACACACAAGAGAATTAAAAAATTGTTATATGCCTCAAAGTCTAGTGAAGGGTAGAGCAGTTAGTATATACTTAGCATTCCCTTCCTCATGTCACACTGTGTGTAACTAAGTTCTGGTCTCAGTTCTAAGACTAGGTATATGATCATGGACAAGTCATCATCTCTGTGAGGCAGAATCCTATGAATAAAACAAGAATTATAATCTCTCCTCTGATCCACACTGATCTCAGGTATTTCTGAGAGTTGCTTAGAACTTGATACAGGGTACGTGTCTGTGTGGAACATGGAATTGACTATAGTTGATAACTGTTGAAGTTGGGTGATAGGTACATGGAGGTTCATTATGATATTCTCCACTTATGTATTTGAAGTATTCTATAATAAAGGTTCAAAAATATAATAAGTGGAAATAAAAACTGGCTCTGTCTACTTCTCAGAAGAGTTACAGGTGAGAATCATAGAAGATAATATGAAAAAGTGTTTCGTGAGTTGTAAAAGACTAGAACAAGTATATCTCAAAAAAGTATATCTGCAGGGTACCCACATAAGACTCACCTTGTGTATTAATTAAAAATTAATTAATTTTTGCAGAGTTGCAGAGTTCCACAGACCTATGGAATCAGACATAATGGCAGTGTATCCCAGAAGAATCTACTTTTAAGTAGCCTTTTATACCTCCCATCTCAGAGGGTGTTTCTACATTATGCAGTTTGAAAACTATGTACTCTGTAAGTCCCTGTTAACATTATTCAGGTCTTTGAGTGATGGGAAAATTGCTTCTAATGGGATTGAAGACCTGTTTCCTACAAAGCCCAGGAGCCTCTCTGCTAACCCCTTCTTGACCCACAATCTGTTACTTGAATCCTGATTCTTGACTGTTAAGCCTCAGGTTCATGCTATCTGCTGTCCCTATCTTGTCCTATTTGGTTATTAAATGTTTGCAGGATTAGTCCATGACGTGCTGGGCTTTCTTGCTTATGTATCATAATGTTTGGCCTCAATCTTGCCATCATATGATTCTTTGTAGATTTTAATCTGCCCAACTACACCTTTTACCCAAACACTGCCCAGGCACCTGCTGGGTTAATTCACTCAGTTCTCAACTGTTTGTTGAGTACATTTTATGTGATAGTACTCCTCTAGGTGCTAGCAAACATTACAGTTTAAATGTCTTCCCTCGTAGAATTTGCATTGTAGTTTTGAAGATTTTGTCTTTGAACAAATAACTAACTGATACAACTTCAGATAGTGATGTGACAAGAAAAAAATAAACTGGAGGAAGAGGGTTTTAGAGTTACAGATTTCAGGGAATCTCTCTGAGAATGAAGTATTTAAACAGAGACCTTAGATGAGAAGAAGGTGGTAGAAAGAATTGGTGGAAGAGCTGAAACAGTACATGCAAAGGCCCTGAGGCAGGAAATGAATTTAGGTTCAGGTAAGGAGGCTACCATGGCTACATTGTAATGGTCAAGGATCAAAGTGGAAAAAAGTAACACTGGAAGGAGAGGGCTGGTGGCTAGATCCTGTAAGGATTTGGAGGGCATGATAAAGAGTTTGGATTTTAAAGACTGGTAGTGGCTACTGATCATGTTTCCATCAGTCTGATGAGGGGTTGCCATGTCACCTGAGGCCTAATAACCTTGCGGAAGCTGTGGTTCATTCCGTTGCTTAAAGGAAGGGCATTCAAAATATCTAAATTGTTTCTGTTTTCCATAATTTATACTCAGGAAAAAATAGAGAAAACCTGCTCTTTCATGTTCTCCATCGTTGACTAGTGCCTAATTTTCCCTGAACGTAATCTTTAAAACTACGGGAAAACTACCCGGATTAATGTTCCCTTCACCCCGAGTTGTGCAAGTATGTAGTTACCAGATTTGACCGCTAGATGGTGGCTGTATAACAGTGCCTTGAAACAATGAGCTTTCTATTTGACAAAGGAATCAAAGAAGAAATACATTAAAGACAAACAAAATATATGTGTATTTAAAATTTCTTTGGTTGAAATGATTGGCACAACAAAATGAAAAAAAAAAAAAAAACATAGTCTCCTGCAGCCTACTTCAGTTACCTTTTTCCTTGGGAGGATTTTTGGCTTCTTTGAGAACGGTCTTGTGACGTGGAATATGCATATCCGCGTGACCCCATTGGTTATGACTATGACCAGGGAATAGGTTCCTCCTTACTCACTTTACTGCTTATTTGGGGTTTCTGGGAAATTTTTTTCTTGCACTCATATTTTCCCTAGATGATTTCATTCACTCCTGTGGCTTCAACCATGAAATACTTATGTGAATGATGCTACAATTAGTATCTTTAGCTGGTATTCTCCAGACCCCCAGACCTATATAATTCCAAATGCTCTTAAATGGCAGATGGCTGGTCTCAGGTACTTTAGACTCAGTGAATTTTCAACTAAACTCATATTCTTTCTTCTTTACTACTTCCTTCCCTTGAAATACTTTTCTTCCTATCTCAGTTAACGGTATTGCAACTTAATCAGTTGTCTTGGAGAGAAATCCCTTAGTTACTGATTTCTACCTACGGCTCACTCCCTGTATTCACTTTGCCTTGAGGAACTATTGATTTTACCTTTGAAATGTCTTGCAAGTACATTTATTCCTTTTTCTTTTCTCACCTCATCATTGTTTCCATTCATGTAATAATCCTAATAATAATCTATTTTCTATTTTGCAGTCCATTGTCCACACAGTCTTCAGAAGAATCTTACCAAAACTCAGGTTTGAACCAGTCACTTCTTTGCTTTAAATTCTTCTGCACAGTGAATATAGTCCAAACTCCATATTCTGCTGTTCAAAACTTTCAAGTAATGGCTCTACTCACCTTCCCAGCCTCTTTCTGGCCTCTCCCTCCACAGTCATGTTGAGGCTCGGAGGCCCTGGTTGGGCCATTGACTCTCATGACTGTGTCCCTTTGCACATGCTTTTTGTCCTGGAACTCCTCCCCTCCCCTGTTGGCCTTTAGTTTTCCATTTTCCCTGCGAAGGTATAGAAAGGCTTATCCTTTCCTTCCATAAAATTCTCCTCAGTGCTCCCATGGATCCTTGTATACACATTCACCAGAACGTTTGTCTAATGGTAGTATACTTATTCATTTATATGTCTGCACCCTGACACTGAACTGAGACTTGCTTTCCAGAAGAAAGTGTCATTTGTCATCTTTGTGTCTCCAGCAACTTGCGTAAGTCTTGGAATGTCTTAGGTGATCAATAACTCATATATTAATGAATGGACAAATGAAAAAAAATCTGATTCCCTCTGCATCTTTTCCAGTAGGCAGAAAAGGCCTTCCCCTGTTCCTTTTTCTCTTCCACTTATACTGTGAATATTTTCATGAGAAAAAAAATGAGAAAGGATGTTTGGAGACACTATCTTCCAGATGCAGAGAGCAGACCATCTCAGAAGGGAAGCTTTAGGAATTGGAGAAGAGGTGGGTGCAGGGGCCATAGTTGGAGTCACCAAAGCCAAGTTGCTGGAAGGGTCCTCAAGCGCCGTGCTCTTAGTCTCCCTCTGTTACTGCACACACATGATGGTGGCACTGAGGGAGGACGAGCCTTGTAAATGGATCTACTAGGGGATTACCTGAGATCAGGAAACTTGACTATATTGTTCTCCTTTCTCTTCTCAGTGATTGGCACTCTGGCTGGCATAGAACAGCTGCCTAGTAAATGACTGAATTCTTACTGTTTATTTTCTTATTGGTAGACTGCAGTCTTGAGCTAATACAGTATCTAGCAGTGTTCATAGCTCTTGGGGTAAAAGGTACAAATATATGTGACTGTACTGAGGTGTCTGTGATGACTGGGAGGAACTCGTAAGCAGACTTTGCTTCATTAGATAATTTCAGTGTCTTTGGATAGAAATCTGTGCATTACATGCATGCTTTCGCTTGAAATGTATTGCTCAGTCTGGATGCTTACTGTGTTTCTTTATTGGTTCAAATGAAAGGAACAGGAAAGTAAAAAGTTAAAAAGTTCTGTCTGTATGGCAGAAAAAAATATTTCTGTTTCTAGTCATACAGGTACATTCCTTTGATAAGAGGTAATATCATTCATATTTATATTTTATTAAAACAAATTTCAAACTCTTTAGGTCTGATAGACATTCTTTAAAGAACTCAAATATTTCTTCAAACATGTGACACATCTCTACTACTCAGAGGTTCCTGCTGTGATGATATTTCTTCTGGACAGGAAGTTATCTGAATCATCATATGTCTCTCACCCACCCCAACCCCTGGGACTTCTGGAAAGAGTGTAGTTATACTGAGCTCTTCCAACAACTCCCTATCTAGTTGTGCTTTTTTGCAGACCCCATCTCAGAGGGTCAATAAGAAGAATAACCGCTTATGTTTGTATAAGGCTTTATATTGTTCACAGTATTATATACACTTTCACTCATTTGCTCCTTGTAACAAGAAATGGAGTGGTACTGATGGACTTACACTTCAGGTGAGAAAACTGAGGCTTAGAGACATTTTTAAGCCAAGTGCATACCAATAATAATGTAAACAATGGAATTAGGTTCAGATTTTAGTGTTCAGATTTCTCATCTCTCTCTCTCTCTCTCTCTCTTTTTAAAGATTTTATTTATTGACAGAGACACAGCAAGAGAGGGAACACAGGCAGGGGGAGTGGGAGAGGGAGAAGTAGGCTTCCTTCTGAGCGGGGAGCCCGATGCGGGGCTCAATCCCAAGGCCCTGGGATCATGACCGGAGCCAAAGGCATACGTTTAATGACTGAGCCACCGAGACACCCCTTCTCATCTCTTTGTTAACCACACCATTTGCCCCGTTGTGCTCATATCAGTTTATTAGAAAAGGTGGCTTTTTAGGTGAGAGCTGCTTTTATTTAGCACCCCTGGAAATGGCATCCTAATAACAATATCCCTGGTAATAACCTTTTCCTTATTCATGAGATAGAGAAGCTCTTATAATTATTTGCCAGCGCCTGCTCTGTACTCCAAGCCCCTGACAATGAGCACATGGGCACGGGTGTTACTATTTTTGGGCAGAGCATTAATAATTAGATATTACTTGGGGAAAAGGGCAATACTTCATCAAAAGACAAAGTGCTAGCTTTGATATCTTTTTGTGCAGTTGCTGGAACACTCCTAGTACCTACTTCTAATCTAAAGATTAGCTGGCGGCTTTGCCCTTTTTCTTGTGAAATATCTGTTCTTAGGGGAAACCAGTATCAACACATATTGAGAATTTTTATGTCTTATTAAAGGTTGTTCTGTGATATTTGTAGGATCCTCCAGCACCTACCACATTATTATCAGGCAAATTCTAAATTTACTCAGAGAGAAATAATGTTATGAAAAGAATTCTTCAAAATCATAAGGGATTGCACTGTGGTGTGAACATCTTTGCCAGTGAAAAAGTCTTCCATGACTCACATTTTTATTGCTTTGAAGTGACTCGGAGTGGACCTTGCCTTGGAGCTGAAATTTTAAGAGGAAAGCTTTAATGTCACCATATTGCAATATTTCCAGACAAGACTAGACAGGGCTCAGTTACCATCAGAAGACTGAGTAACAGGAGGCATAGTTCCTATTGGGCGGCAGACAGAGGGATGCATTCACTGCAGGTACTCAAGGCTGCCTGATCTTACCTCAAAAACAAAACAAAACAAAACCAAACCAAAAAAACACAAAAAACAAAAAAAAAAAACCACCCCAAAACCGAAAAAAGCCCTGAAACACTCCACACTACTGCACAGATTCTGAGACCATACACATTAGATAAGGCAAGCAGTTATTACTGGGTAATGTAAAGGATAGGGAGGGGGAGGAGACAGATGGCCTGTGAATATCAGCATGCCCTGGGAAGTTGGAGTGGCTTCTAGGAAGCTGTAGGCAGAGTGAATCAGGGAGGTTCTGCCTTGGGTAGGAGGCTCAGCCACAGAAGTTGCAATCCAGGGATCAGGCCCCAGTCCCTGGGAGACAAGTGCAGATCCTAGAGGCTGGAATCTACACAAATTTTAAGGTAGGGACTTTGTATATTATAAAATGCCATACAAATAGTTATCGCTTGTAAGTTCCTTATATGAACAGTAAGCATGTATCTTCTAAGTACTGTACCTTTTATGATCAATAGTGTTATTTTTATAAACAACATCAGAATGTCCTGGTGCCATCTTGCCAGCAATGATCCTTTCTTTTCCTCCCTATCTGTCATTTGAATTCTCCGTCCAGCCATATTTTCTGTGGTCACCCTGAGTTAACACCCCTTTCTGTCTTACTTGTCCCTCCAAGGCCCATTTCGTGCATGCACTTCCATGCTGTCATGGGACTGTCTAAAATTTTCAGTCTACGAGTTGCTGAAAAAAATACCTCACCCAGCTTAGGCATTGGACTGCTCCCATATGGAGCTTAATGGGAGTGATTGGGGAGGCAGTTGCTGGCTCCCCACCCCCATCCCCTTCAGTGTGTTTTTGTATATGGGGGGGAGGATTTAGCAGTAGTTCAACAAACAAATGCCTAATGCTTAGAGAATGAAAGGATCCCAGGGCAAAGAGAGTTTTAGGTTATTGTTATAGCTCAGGCATAATTTGAACTGTAAGGCGATACAAGGAAGTAACAGAATGACCTCATTGGGAATGAAAATTTTCATGCAGAGGCAATAACTCTTCAAGCAGAGAGGACACACATTAACAGGGAAGCTTTACTGAGCTGGAGGATCTGCGGGGAAGCTGTAATCACTGATCAGGCATGTTCATCTTCTCCTACCAGTACCACTTACACAGGAATATCAAGGATTATCTATGGATAGAGAGAGCACACAGACAAGGAGTGACATCAGCAAAGACGTGAGCAGACCACCAAGAGCTGCCCTCCCCTCCCCCCGCCAAGGATGTAAAACAGACCTGGTGGGACAGAGGGACAGTCTCAAGTGATTTCCTTGGGGACTGACCCAAGGGGATACTCGTAAGACATTTAAAGACATGAGGACAGGAGCGCCTGGGTGGCTCAGTTGGTTAAGTGTCTGCCTTTGGCTCAGGTCATGATCTCAGGGTCCTGGGATCGAGCCCCACATAGGACTCCAGCGCTGCATAGAGCTCCCTGCTCAGTGCTGAGCCTGCTTCCCCCTCTCCCGCTCCTCCTGTCTGTGCTCTCTTTCTCTGTCAAATAAATAAAACCTTAAAAACAAAAAAGACATGAGGACATTGTGGGCTCTTTGGCTACTTCCAATTTTGATGTTTATTAGTTGTTTTTTTTCTGTTAGAACTTGCTGTTTTTTTTTTTCTTTCTGGAAGTGTACGTGCAAGTCTACTTGGTTTGTATTGATTTGACTATCAGAAGAGGAGATTTTCCTGGGTCTTTGAATGTGGGTTTAAGTCAAGAGAAATAAGACAGACTAAAGCAGTGTAGATTTTCTGCTATTATTGTTTTTGTTTTTCATTTTTTCCTGGTACCAGCTCTAACACTAGGCTTGTATGTGTTAATTGTAGTTTGGTTTGCATATCTGCTTGATTAAACAAAATTGTTGATTACCCAGTAGGTATTAATTGCTGTGTGTTACCAAGAACTTTTTAAAAAAAGCAAAAAGACACATCTTTCTCATTCAGAGAGTTGGGGAAAGAAAGCACAAGCAATGATACATTACAGAAAATAAAAAAAAAAGGGAAAATAGACAATTACATAATGAAAATTTTCATTTTATCTCTTTCCTTCCCTTATTTATGTTTTGCTTGAATTTCCTGTTAAAACACATATACACAGTCAATTAAGAAGGTTTCAGTAATTACGGGCAAAGTAAGACAATACAACTCTAAGAAGCTAGCTTTAATATTAATAGATCTCTCATAAGGTAGTGAATAATTAATTTTAAAAGTAGTAAGACAGAGTCACAGTGTCAGATGGAATAGAAGAAGGTGAATATTGGGCTAAAATATTTTAGACCATTTAATAGAAGAGGAAGAATTTAAAGTGGGGCGTAAATAATGGATAGAATTTGGTTAAGAGAGAGGAGGTGAGGACACCATGAACAAAAGTGTGGAGAAAGTATAGAGAGATAAACAGACAGATGAGGGATAGAATGGAGAAGATTAATATTTGGAAATGAAATTGAAAGAGTGTGAGGCATGCTTTTGGAGGGTCTTAACACCAGGTTAGGCATTGGGATATGGCTGTTCTGAAAAACAAAACAAAACAAAAAACCAAGGATTTATGAAGGTAAGCCTCTTATTGTCATTTTAAAGAAAAAGTTTTCCTCAGCGTCTGAGTGTAACTGCATGTTCACAGGTGTAAAGATGCACATGTTGATTAGTGCTGTAGTGACAACACCAACTGCCACCACCCATGTTGAAAAGTACTAGAATAGTTATTTTCCCATTTAAAGTGAGCTAGAGCCATCCTAAAATATGATGGATGGATGTTGACCCAATGTGTTTTGAGATAGTCTCAGACACATCCCTAATGCCAGCACATCCTAGTCTGCAATATGATATGGTATGGTTCATGTAAAAATCAGAAAGCAAGAATGCCTGCTAACTTTAAAAAAATGTTTTCAAATGTTAATGCAGTTTTTAAGATGAAAATACTTCACAGTAGAATTCCAGTTTGTCTCCTGGTTGATGAGTCTTGTAAGCTCTTAAAAGAAAATATTTAACCTAATTAATACCTGAGGATGAGTAAGGGGGGCTTCTAAATTGTTCTGCCTTCAATATCATTATTTGTATTACATGTATTGTTACAATATATTTCATATTGCATTTATTTGTATATTTAACTAACATACTATCTTCTTTTGTGATTATTAAATTAAATTACCTTGGGCAATGGATATTAGCTAGGGAACTGGTTCTATGAGATTAGAATTCAACACTTGTTTCTGAGTTACACCTATTATCAAAAATGAAGTCTAGATTTGTGCCCTTATAATATACATTCATAAAATGTCATGTACAGATAAATCTGTGCCTCACTCTATGGCCAGCAAGCCAAGGCAAAAAGACAAGGCAGTTGATGGTACTATCCTTTACCCTAACATAATGTGTCTGGAAATCTGGGTCACAGGAGTTTTTAACTCATACAGATCTCATAGTTTACCATGGCCATATTCTAAGGTTTAAAGATTTTATTAATTTATTTTATAGAGAGAGAGCACATGTGTGTGCACGCGGGCAGGGGGAGGGTCAGAGGGAGAGGGAGAGAGAGAATCTCAAGTGGACTCTGGCCTCAGCAGGTGGCCCAATGTGGGATTCGATCTCACAACCAGAAAGCTGAAGTGACTAGTTTAAGGTCAAAAGCTGGTAAATTCGAGATCAGTGTATTAGTCTGTTTGGGCTGCTATAACAAAATATCACAGACTGGATGGTTTATAAACAACATAAATTCATTTCTTATAGTTCTAGAGGCTTGACATCCAAGATCAGGGTGCCAGCATGGTTGAGTAAGAGTCTTTTCTGGGTTGCAGACTTCTTGTATCTTCAAATGGTGGAAGGGGAAAGGGATCTCTCCAGGGCTTCTTTTATAAAGATACTAAGCCCATTCAAGAGGACTTTGCCTTCATGACTTAAACCTCCCAAAGGCCCCATTTCCTAATACCATCACATTGGGCATTAGGATTTCAACATACGGAATTTAGGAGGAACACCAATGTTCAACATGTAGCAAGTAGGAAATAAAACCTATGTCTTTTGACTATTACTCCTGTGATGTTTTTATGTCTTACTTTGCTAGCTTTCTTTCCCATATTGAAAGCATTTGAGGGGTGCCTGGGTGGCTCAGTTGGTTAGGCATCTGACTCTTCATTTCAGCTCAGGTTGCAATCTCAGGGTTGTGGGATTGAGCCCCATATTAGGTTCTGTGCTCAGCGGGGAGTCCGCTTAAGATTCTCTCTCCCTCCCTTCATGCCCCCCCACCCTGGTCTTGCTCTTTCAAATAATAAATGAGTCTTTAAAAAAAAAGAAAACATTTGAGAATCTCTCTATAGTACACTAAAGAGCTAGGTGTGGAAGTGAGAAACATAAATCATAAGTATGGAAACTTCTTTGGCAGACAGATTTATAAAAAATTGTGAAAACTCGTGAATTTTGCACTTTAAGGGCAGATTTTTAGATTGTTATAATCATCGAAAGGCAGTTAATTGACCACAGCCACAAAGTGACCAAGCTGCTATATTGATTTCATTAGTTTATAGTCAGAAGGTGATGGTCCTTTTAGAAAAATAAGATGCTAATTGTTACCATTTCCACATAGAAGTCAAAATTATTACATTTCAAACTATGAACAACTCAAACTCCTTAGATACTGTAAAATGTTTTAAATATTGTTTATAACTTGGCACTAGCAAAAAACTCCAGAGTCTCTTCTTATAAAATTACAGAGTATTTTCTTCTTCCACAGGTAACTTCTACACATATATCAACACTGCATGATTACAAATATTTAGATAAAAAGAAAAACCCTGAAAAGCCAACATCACAATTATGTTTTAAAGCCATGTCTCTTTTACTGCTCTTAAATGAATTGTAAATGTTTAATTGCAGCTTGCACAAAATGACTCTGTGTTGAAAGCAGCATGTAATCAAGTACTAAAATGCTTCCCCTCTTCTAATGCACAAGTGGTGCCTCAAATAACAGATCCTCTGAGAACAGAGTTGGTCTTGGAATTTGGCCACACCAGTGTTGGGTTGGAAGCAGTGATGGGTGAAAAGGAGGATGCAGAGCATAATTTTAAATATATTTGTGTGTATGTGGAGTGGTGCTAAAGCTTGAGCAAACATAAGAGGAAGACTATTGTCCCTTCCACTCCAGCTTTAAGATCTGTTACCCTGAAATGGAGGAGCTGCTTGTCACTTTGGCCATTGGCAATTACAGATTCTGGGCTACTGGGGGAAAAAAAAAGACTGTCTCCAAGGCAAGACAAGTGTTGTAAGTCAACTTGATGGGAGGAGAATAGATAATAATAGGTACTACTCCTTTTGAGCGTATGTTCTGTGTCAGGCAGTATGAGATAAGGTTGTTTATTATTACTGACAAACTTATGTGGATGTTATTATCTTGAATTTTCTTATAAAGTCAGAAAAATTCATTGAGGATAAATGAGTTTTTCAAGCCCATGAAACTATGAAATAATTAAGTTGGGAATCCATCCTACGTGCATATGGTTTGAGAGCTCTTGTTTTTCCCCTCTGTTCTGTGTACTACATGGTTTTGAGATCAGAATATATTATTAAACTGCTGTATGATTTTTACTTTTAGTAATTCTCTGAAATGGAAGGTTGTCAGAATATAATATTTTGTAATAATTCTTTCTCTTTTACATGGTATATTATAATAAATAACTCACTTATCTTCCAACCTTGAAGCTTAGTTGGATTCACCATTGGGTCAGCTATAACCTTTACCCAAGACCAAAGACCTTGGTAAGTTAACAATTATTATATGATTTCTCTCATCTATGGAACATAAGAACTAGGAAGATCGGTAGGGAAAGAAAGGGGGGGTAATCAGAAGGGGGAATGAAGCATGAGAGACTATGGACTCTGAAAAACAAACTGAGGGCTTCAGAGGGGAGGGGGGTGGGGGAATGGGATAGACTGGTGATGGGTAGTAAGGAGGGCACATATTGCATGGTGCACTGGGTGTTATACGCAACTAATGAATCATCGGAACTTTACATCGGAAACCGGGGATGTACTGTATGGTGACTAACATAATATAATAAAAAAACATTAAAAAAAAGTTAACTATGATCCTTTATGCCTCATGCACTTGGAAAACTAATCTTGTCCTAACAGTCTTTAAAACTGCTTTCATACTTAAAAATGGAAGACTTCAGAAATTTCTTATTTTCAAATCTGTTGTGCAGAGTGAGGAGCCCTTGGTCATTCTTGCCATGTTGTGTATCTTCAGGGCTTCTATAATCTCATAACCCAGTATCTTAGCATCGCTGCTCCTTTCTCTCATCTGATGTACCTAGGTGTTTTCCAACAGGGATAGATGCACTTCATCACATGCTATTCAATATATATCTGCTATGCCTCACAGGATTCCTAAATATAGCTCCTCTTCTTACTCTAAGAAGCTAAGAAAAGTTACCTAGGAATCCCCGATGCTCAGCTACCAAGATCACAGATCATTTCTGCATACTGAAGGGTGCCACTCAAGCACAGGAAATCCAGATAGAACCCTACCAGGTAGGGAAAGAACAGGTACACATGCAGATGAGTGGAATTTACATAATGACTAAGTAGTCAAATTTTAAAGTCTGTTAAGAAACAGGAAAGAAAGAAGACAATTTTGTCAAAGGAGAACAAGATCTTGTCATTTACAAGGGAAGAGTTTGAGATGAAATAAGATCAGTAATATGGAGCTATCACTGGACCGTCTTCTGGGGTATCTGGAGGCAGTGCAGGCTAATGGAAAGAGCCCTTTACCTAAAGTCGAAATTATGGATTTAGGTCTCAGCTCTACCATGTCTTTGACTTTGTGGAACAAATTCTTTCTCTTCTTTGAGCCTCAATTTACATAGTTGTAAAATAAAGGCAGGACAACCTGTTTTACCTACTTCACAGGCATTTGTGATGGAAAAATAGGAAAATATTTTGTTAACTTTAAGCTAGTATTAGCAGGACTGGCTGCATAAATTGTGAGGCCCAGTGCAAAATTAAAATGCAGGGCCTCTTGTTCAAAAACTATTAAGAATTTTAAGACGGTGCTAGCAGAACTTAAACCAAAGACAGATCCTTCTAAGCATGGGTTGTGTGCCCCTGAAGCCAGACCTGAGTATTAATGATAATACAGGATGCCACTCCTTGCTCCACTCCTTGTCCTACTGCTGCTGTAAGAACTGAGAGAGTGTCCTCTCTCATGCAGTAGTAAGACTGCTTTGTCTTGCTGATGTCCTGGTTGGTTGCCCTGCATTTTACCTTAGAAGCAAGTACTGAGGCAAGTACTGAGGAATGATACAAGTGAATAGGAAGTTAGACTTCATTAAACTGTTATCAATAAACTTCTGGTATAGTAGGGGTTAAACAATCTTGATCCAGGTGATACTTCTCTCTAATGATGGTTCATTATTGTTAAGTCTTTCTCCATGGGCAACTGAATTATGAGTTTTCAGTCTGCAGCTTTTGGAACACAGCTTACTCTTTGGTTGGGGCCTCCCTGTACTTCTCTCCAGTCGCCCAGCTGCCACGTTAGCAGAGAATGTGGGGTAGTTGCCTGAAAAATTCCAGTTCAGCCTTCTCTCTAAGGGCATTTGATCCTTCCACAGGGAAATCATTAGTTATCCATTTGAGCCTAGAGCTGCCAAGAGCACTAATAAAGGCTCTGGAAAGTTGTAGTATAGACATACAAGAAGTGGAAAAAATCCAATAAGTTGATTCCCCAATGGAATGGCACAAAATTGTTTACTATAACCTGGGATTCTTTCTAATCCACTTTTAAATACAATTTCATAAGATTCTTCTAGATCAGGAACGTTTTTTTTCTTGCTGTTCAGCAGAAAAATTAATTATTTATATATAAAGCTTCATTCCTTTGCATGGACTTCCATCCATTGCATTTCTACTGCTTGTATTTTCTTCCTTACCATTGTACATCCCAAGTAGTTGCTGCCTTCTTTGGTCCTTCTCAGTTACTGTAAATACTGGCTGTACAAACTGGATGTTTGTTTTTTCTTTTGCCATCAATCATTCTTGCTGTAATCATCACTACTGGTCATCTTGGAACACTTTCCTGTCACCTGCTATGTGTTGCTGAACTGGTCCAAAGAGAACGAGAAAGTTTTGGTTCTTCAGTTATAGACATCTGTGCCTATCTCTGAGTATTAGTTTGAAATTATCCCTAAATTGGCCATTTTCCCCCCTGCCACGTTTACTGGTACGAAGTAGTATGCTTACTGCATACCAGACAGGGTTAACCAGGAGGGATTGGTCAGCAGTTCCCAAATCAGAAAGTTAAAGCAAGAAAACCATGTATTGAATTTTACAATTAGGGGATCAGTCTCCAGTCTCATCCCACCCTCAGTTTGCTCAGTCCAGTGCTCTTGAGGCAATGTCTCTGTGGGTATGGGAGTCGTTGAGATGCATTGCTTGTCTCTCTCTTCCAAAAAGGGATTTATTCTTCAGCTTGAAGGAATGCCTCCCAATGACAGAGCCTTTGGGATCTCCCATGGCATTCAGGCATTCTTCCCAAGTGGCTCTTGGCACATCACTGAACATGGAGGGGTGTTAGGGCCTGGCCATTTGTGTCTGTGGAACTCCTCTACTGGGCAATCTTTTCTCCAGCAAACCCTGTCAAATTGGCCTGGGCTTTGTGGACCTGTATCACAGCCTGAGGCTCACCTGCCTAGTCCTGTTTTCCTCCTCCTTTCCTTTTACAGGAAAGGGTCTGCTGAGTGATCTGAAGACTTTTCCTGCTCAGTCTGGTTTCTCTCAGTCTTTCATGAACATTATCACAAAATAATCCAATTAATTCTGAACAGTCAAAGAAGAGATCCTATGACCCATCAGCATGGATTCACTTAGCCGCCTGTTCTGGTGTAACTGCATTGTTTCAGTTACTGTTTCTTTGAGGCCTCTTTGAGGCCACCTTCATCACCTCAAACAGGATCTGGCTTCTCTCACCACCTCTGGCCTCAAAGCACCAAACTGAGGGACATAGAATCCTGTAGCATCCTTAGCATGCTGAAGGGGTAGGTGACACCACCAAGATGTAGAGAATTAATTCTTCATGGTGTGAACATTGCCTATTTAGGAGACATGAGCCAGAATAAAAAGGAGTCAGCAAAGAAATAACTTCCCTCTCCTTTTTCTCTGGACCATTTGGAAACACAGTAGTCCTACACATCTCTTTAAAGCCATCCATGGAGACTGAGCAATCAGTGGACCTTGCTACAGAGTGATGGGCAGTTCAATAATGTACTCCCTTATATGTTCTTTCCCTCTTTTAGTACCTTTTTCTTTTACCCCTGCTGCACTGGACTTGCTCTTCTCAGCAAGATGTTAGAAATGCAGTTTTGACGTAGTCTTTCTGGGGAAATTGGACGGAGACAGGCATTATTGAATAGTTGCTATTATTATTGGTATTCTTCCACCTACCTGAGACTGTACAAGTCACTCCGTTATTCAGACCACCTGGCTATGCAGCCCAGCATAACCTCTCTACTTGTTATAAAGGAACAATGTGCTCACCACATTTTAGAGACATTCTAGCAGTTCTAACAAAGAAGGATTCAAAGACATCTGCTAGTGACTAGTTATATGTTTGTATAACTGATTCTCAATCTGTTTAGGCATAACATATTGCACTGTGGTTTGCAATTTCTATTAGATATTTTTATAGTCATTTTAATGATAGATTTTCTATTTTTATACCATCCACACATGTACATGGAGAATGGAGGGTCCTCAGTGTCCTAGCTTGGTATTTGAGTATTTTCTGTAGACATCTGGGAGTCACTGGGGGTTGTAGAGTAGTTAAGTGTGTAGTAGAGCTTTATGGAGATTAATCTGGAGGTACATGGGATTCTAAAGAGAAGAGTAGATGGCACATGTGAAAGGCTATAGACAGCTGGACATTGATGTTAAAACAGATCCTTGTAGAGATGGGGAGGATCCCAAGCAATTCTCTAACTTGGAAGTAAGAGGAGGGAAGCTGGAAGAATTTGGTGAGTGTTGTACCCCAAGGAGTCACTGTAATTGTACAAATCTCCATTCTTCATTCCTTAGTGGTGAGATGAAGACAACCATGTATTTATTTGAACATTTATTAAACACCTGCCATGAGGCCATGCAAGGAATTTTGCATGCATAATAACATTTAGCCCTCTTGGGGTGCCCAGGTGGCTCAGTCGGTTAAGTGTCTGACTTTGGCTCAGGTTGTGATCTCAGGGTCCTGGATCAAGCCCTGAGTCGGGCTCCCTGCTCAGTGGGGAGTCTGCTTCTTCCTATCCCTCTGCCTCCTGCCCCTGCTCATGCTCTTGCTCTCTCTCTCTTTCAAATAAATAAAATCTTAAAGACAACCCTCTTAACCATGTATAATGTATGTATTCTTCCTCCTTTTCATAAATGAGGAAAGGCCTACTCAAAGTGTTAAGTGCTCAATGTTGCATACCTTCTGTGTGGCCAACCCAGAATTTATTTATATTTATTTATTTATTTATTTATTTATTAAATTGGGAATTTAAGGCATATGATATTTTTCAAAAAGATTTTACTTTATTTATTCGACAGAGACAGAGACAGCCAGTGAGAGAGGGAACACAAGCAGGGGGAGTGGGAGAGGAAGAAGCAGGCTCATAGCGGAGGAGCCTGATGTGGGGCTCGATCCCAGATCGCCGAGATCACGCCCTGAGCCGAAGGCAGATGCTTAACCGCTGTGCCACCCAGGTGCCCCCAAGCCAGAATTTAAACCAGAGTTTTCTGACTCTAATGCCTGTGCTGTCTATACCACACCACACGGCCTGTCACATACAGTGTCTTCATGTTTGAAGACTCAAATGTGTGATAGAGACACTACCGGACCATACAAGCCAGTCTATGATCAAGATGTCAAATTGGCAAAAGATTTTCTTCTACCTTTTCCTTTTTCTTAGAAATATGAGTAATACCTATCTTTGACATGTCAGAAATAGGTTATTATCCAGATCCTCCATGAAGACTGACAGCATGGTGATGGCAATGTTTTTATGCTTTAGGACTGAGGCATCTGAACAATCTTTTCTAAAATGTAAGAAGAAATTATTGCAGCAACAATACATATAGTTTCCAGATGTAAGGCTCATTTCTTAGCATGTGGTATATGCTATTTTCTTTCTTGGTAATTTTTTTCAATAAGTTTATAACGGAGTTGCCTTAGCCACTCCTGCAGCATCAGAGCTGTTACTGTGTATGGTACTCATGGTGTTTTTACTTTAGCTATCATGACCCTGTTGAACTTAGGAAATACTTGAAGAATGAGTACAACTGTTTGTGGGCTTGCCAGTGCAGCTGCAGGGGAGTTGAAGTAATTTCCCATAGCATCATACTAAATGCTGTTTTTACTAAAGTAAGCAAATAGTTAATAGAATTAAACTATTTTAGTTTAATAGTATAGTATTCTGTCAGTGTTAATAGTATTTTTATTCTGTCAGAAAAATTATCATAATTCTATAAAATAACACATTCAGGCTAATACTAGCATGTTATTCCACAGCATGCGGGAGCTCTCATACTTTCAAGAGTGAGAAGGAAATGCCTCTTGGGGAGGGAGCCAGAGTCTCTCAATCTTTGCTGAAGCTCATTATGAGCTTTCCTGTCATTCTCGTTTCTAACAGTTTGCTACATTATTATTTAATCACATTGCAGATTCATCTTATTCTGAGTAAACCATAAAGATAAGTTTCAAAATTGATTAGAGATGATTCTTTACTTTGTGTGAATATTTGCTATACAATGACTTTGAAGAGTTTCTTGGAAAGAGAATTTCTTTGTAAAGCAGTGTTTATGATCTACATTTGAAGGAAAGTGCCCATCCTTGATATATCAATGATGCATGCATATGAATTGGTGACTATAGCTCCAGGAGTCACTGGGGCAGGCTCCAAACTAGGTAGGAGTCCTGCTCACTCTTGTCTGTACTGCTGGATTCCATATTGGATCTTCTTCACTATACAGATCATTATCCCCTTATAGAACTCAGTTGGCTCCCCATGTTTGTGTGTATGTGTGCATGCATGCACATATGTGCGGAGTCTGTCTTCCTGCCTCACTAGAATGTAAACTCCATGAGGGTAGGGTTTGTGAATGGTTCTGTTGATCACGGTTTCCCTAGAGCCTAGTCCAGTACCTGGTACATGGAAGATACTCAACAGACGCTGTTAAATCCATTAGTTTGTGTACTCATTTGGTTACTTATTCTTTAATTTGTCTCACATGTATTGAGTTCCTTCTATAAGACAGTCACTGGTCTAGGCATTGGAGTTAAACGAGGCATTAAAATATGTGTATATATGTTTGAGTGTATAGATTTTCTACAGTTTGAAATCCAGGTACTTCTGAGGAATTTGTAGCTTTGATCCCAAAAACCATATTGTAGGAACATTTGGTAATTCAAGTCACTGATGGAGCTCTTGTCACTGTTATTCTGTGGGTATGGGCACTTCTTTTCTGGCACTAGTGTATATAGTTTTTGGATTAGAAGGTTAAATGTATATCTAGCATTTAAATTTAAAATATAATTTTGTTTAAGTAACATTTAAAATTGCCCTTAAATATTTTAAGTCTAGTAGTGGCAGTGTAAACTAGCAATGTATGACGCCCCAAAGAGAGTCCTAGGCCTGGTTCTAGATGCAAAGGGGCATAGCAGTCATGTTGGGGCACACAGGGTCTGTGAAGGGGACAGGAGGGGGCCTGGGCAGAGCACTCACAGTGTCCACTACACCAGAGCTCTTGGCATTAGCACAGAAGTGGTATGGCAGGGAATGAGGAGAAAATGGGCTTATCTTTGATATTAAGATAGGGTTCCAGACAGGTTAATTTAGTGAATAAATGGAATATAGTCTTATTCTGATAGCCTCAGAGGAATATTTGCTAGACTAAACTCTTACAATGCAACTGATTCATAAAATAGTGACTTTGCTTTTTCTATTTTGTAAAGTGAGGCTCACCTTTAATGGTTTACATGTTACATAGTACTTTAATAACTAGAATAGTAAGAGCTCTCTTCTTTCTTCTTTGATAGACCTACTTAGAGTTAGGAATTCATTGCCTTAGACAGTCTGTAATATGTAGGGCTAGATTTTCTCCTCTATACCTCATTCTAATGGTGTTTGAGGAAATTTACCTTTGCTCAGAGGGCGTTGAAATAACTGAACACTTTGATTGATGTAGTAAAAAATTCAGGCAGAGAGTTGTTTGGTGTAGGGAGATAAGCCCTTGTCATGCAGAATATGTATTCTATGGGAATAGGGCCACAATAGTAGAAATGTAAACTTATAAACACAGCATATAAACAGTCATTGGAGCAGAAGCCACTAAAGTGAGAATTAGTTGTAAAGAAACTATGTGTTTAAACTGGAAAAGGAGCATGTAATTTAGTATTTACAAGATAAAAGTTATTCTTTCCTACTAAACTAAAGAATATTGTCAAATGTGGAATTCCTTTTAGGTTTTTACCAGTGTTATTAATGGTCAACATACCTACCTGCTCTAATTGCTAGGTACCTTGTGCTTAGACATTATGTGGGAGAGAAAAGCAGTCTAAGGCTGGTGTTTCTGTCCCTGAGAAGCCCTCAGTGGAGGTGAGAACAAGCACTGTGTACAGTGTACGCTGTGTGCACCTGTAGAAATCATAGCCATCAATTATTTGGTGGGTCCCTGCTCCGTGCCAGGCATCATACCAGGTATTTTGCTTCTGTGATCTAATCTGATTTTCACCGTAGAACTGCAGAGTAGGAATTATTACTCTCATTTTCAAAGTGAGGAAACAAGCTCAGAGAAACAAAATACTTTGGTTATGATAAAACAATACGTTAGTGTGTTTGATTAAGGATTCAAATCTGAACCCGAGCTGTCTTTTTACTAAACTGAGATGCTTGTTAAGAATAGTGTCAAGAAGTTTAAAATCGAAATTGATCTGAGACTAGAGAAAGCACGCAAAGACTGTCAGAAATGCATTTTTAAAAAGCTGTGTTTGAGGCAAAAGATCAATGAAGGAACAGTGTTGATTAGGGCCAACATTACAATATTGATAAGTAATATGGAGAAGCAGAAACTCTTGGTTTTTGTTTTGCTTTTGTCTTTTCTGTCAAATAGAATGATCTTCTAACCATAAGAGGGTAAAATAAAGATTGGTTACAAGGGGATTTAAATCTGTATGGGTAAACATATTATGAGACAGCACGTAATGGATCTAAATGAGCTCAGGTCTCCTACGAGATGAAATATGTCCTTGAAGACTAGGACAGCCTCAAACAGATCAGTATTCCTGTTATATTCTCATAGCATCCTGGATAGCAGTGTATGTTATGATTTGTAAGTCTGTATCTATTTGTGTGGTCATAGCAGTGATTAATTTTCTATCCAGACTCTGTTGTACTCCCTGCTGTTCCCTGGTGACTAACGCAGTGCCAGGCACTTCGTTGGGACTTCAGCACACCATCAAGGGATGAAGGGGTTCACTGAATTTTTGTAGGTGACCTCTGAGGAATCAGTGGGAACTGAAGAGGCTGATGACAACTCTGATTTTGAAAAGGATGTTGATGGCAAATGGGACCACTTTCATTAAGAAGTCACAAGCTGGTAGCATATAGGACAAATGAAGCTGGCAAGAGTCTGTTGTCTGCTACAGAAAAAGTTACTGAATCTGAATACTTTAGGGAACATATATTTTATAGTTTGTATAGTTTCCACCTGCCTCTGCTGCTTTCTCTGATTTTATTCCCTGGTTAATTCTTGGATGCATTTGTGGTTTAGAGTCCAACGGATTGCTGACATTGATCCTATGCAAAGTTTTAGAATACATCATTGCAAGGATGAATGGTTTGTTAAAAAAAAATGGAGAAAAAAGAGTGATCTCAGAGACACAGGGCAAATAATTTCCTACTGGCTCCTTTTTTTGGCAGTATTTAACAGAAAAGTGCAGTAAATTGGGACAGTGGAAGCTAAAGGATTCTGTCAGGGTATAACCTACTCAACATGTCTGTCAGTGATTGATGGTACTGATAAATCATGTCCAAATAAAATTTGCTAGCATCTTTCTAAATAATATACTTGAATGGCAGTTTTTTAATTTATTAACTTCAGTCGGTATTTTCAGACTTTCTATTTCTGTAGTTGAGGATCTAGTATTCTTACCAGAATCAGAATAACATTCACGATCTAATATATTAAGTGATTGGGGCAATGAGTTTCTTGAAAGGGGTAAAGATAGAAGTTACCACCCACAAAAAGATGTCGTTAAAAAAAACAAAACAAAACAAAACAACTCTCCTACATAAAATATGGACATGTTTAAAAATTTCTCTACATTATCACGATCATTTCCACTCCTACTCAGTTTTTCCCCCTTCAATCTGTTTAAGGTTAGTTTAGAGCATCCTAAGTTCCAAAGCAAAAGGGAATATATTTCCTCATCTTTTTGCCACACTCATTATAAAATAGTACACAGAGAGTAAGTTGCCAATGATTCTGACCAGTGTGTTTGGTTCTGCTTCTACCTGAGGATGGATTTGAGGATTCTGTTGGTATTGTACAGAGGCCTTTGACAATGAACTGTCTGTGTGACCTTTAGAAAATCATGTCTCTGAACTTTTTTCTCCTTGGGAAGCATGGCGTTAATATCGCCTACCTTAAAGGGTTGTTGTGAAGATTATATATAACATCTACCTTATACAAAATGCTTATTATGTACTAGCACTGTGACAAGCTTATCAGATAAATTATTTTATGTATAATTCATAATAAAACAGGTATTAGTTGGATACTTTGCTTAAGTTCCAGGAAAAATCAAATCTGTAAATCCAAAATCTTTCTAAAATTTCACCTGATTTTCAAGGAGCATTCTCTAGGGCTAACCCCACCCAGTGGATCTTTCTTCAGTGGGTGTGATCTATGCTTGAAGGAATGACAAGTTCTTCTTCAGTCTCCTTGTCAGAGATTGCTCACACCAATCATTTGTGAGTCATGGGTGTAGTCCTGATGGTTTTGTTTTGTCATGGGGAAGAGTTCCATAATGTGTGGTGCGAAATTTCACCTCTTTGCTGGCTACTGCTCAGTAATTCTCTGTCCTGTTCCCTTCTTTTTTCTTTCTTTTTCGATTTCCTTTGGAACTTCAAATTGGTTGTCTTCTATTACGCAAAGCTAAGTATCCTTTTTAAAAGTTTTGTTATTTTATATTCAGACTCTTGCGATCTTTTCTCTTTCTACATCATCATTTGCCAAGGTAGCTTTATTTTTTTGAAAGCAATCCTACATTTATCAACATACTGCATTCACATAGTTAAAAGTCAAATAGGACTGAAAAGTGTATTTTGTATAAAATACATTCTCCTGTCCTATTCTTCCTCATTCTCAAGTCCTGTTCTCTTCATATATCAACTTCAGCTCTTTTACAGGATTATTCTGCAGTTTTTCAATATCTTCATAAATATTTATACTTGTATTACTATTTCTTAATTTACCAATCTTAGTGTTTTTAGACTTCCTGTTTTGGTAAATCAGGATTTATCACTCTTAACACCCTCTCCCCGCCCCCCCCATACATATGTGTGTCTTCATGCTGTTCTCTCAGTATAGTTTAGCACGTATTAACTCACCACTCAGTTCCCACATTATTGAATGGTTAAGTATTATTTGCTGTTGAGCCTACTAGTATACTATGATTCTTCTTTCCCAAATTTACTCTGTTATTTTACTAGTTTATTTTTCTGCTTATCTTGTCTGTTTTCCATTTTTTATAAGTTCCATTAAAGCTGTCAAGCACTAATATTTTTTTCAAATATTAAAATATAACATTTTAGCTTGTTTTCCTGGATTTCTCAACTTCAACTTCTGTCTTCACTCTTGATTTAAAAAATTCCATTATAATATCTTTAATTTTCAAGAGCTCTTTTAAAATTTAATTTAATGCATTTTTCAATGCATCATTTTCTAGTTTTGTAGAAAGACTAATGTCTCTCAACATTTATATGTTGTGTTAACGTTCTTCATCATTTTCTTTTATCTTTTGTTTGTTTGTTTCTATTAGAACTTTGGAGACTTCCCCTAAATGTCTGGTAATTTTTGGCATTCCATTTATATTTAAAATGTTATCACCAGGGGCACCTGGGTGATGTAGTTGGTTGAGCTCAGCATGGAGTCTGCTTGAGATTCTCTCTCCCCCTCTCTCTGCTTCTCCCACTTGTGCTCTTTCTCTCTCTCTAAAATAAATAAATTAATCTTTAAAAAAAGAAAAAAAATTTTGTCACTAAAATTCCAATCAGAAGTTCTGTTTAGGGTGAATGGGCTTGTCATCTGATGGCCTCTAATATAGAGCCAGTTTTTTCATTGAGAGTTAACCAAAGGTCAGTATGTGTAAAGTTTAGCTACACTACACAAAAATTCTGTAGTTTTCTTCCTGATGGGGATGGAGTTATGAGAGTCCTACAGTTGAGTATGTGAGCCTATGCATAATTTCTCGCTTTTCAGTATCATGAATCATCCCCTTTCCCATGTGCCTGTTGTTCTGCATTAGGAACCTTATTGACTCTATTTCTGCAGAAGAAAACATATCCCATCTCTCACACAGCTGAGGTTGAGAATAAGTTGTCTGGCTGCACAGAGAAAGACAGGGAAGCTGGGTGGGGAAGTCCCATGTGTCCACTTGCTATGAATGTAGGCCTTTTAAGTATTTCTTCTTGTCTACCCCAGCTCATTCCTGTTCTTGTGGTGCTGACTGATGGCGGAGGCTGAGCATCTGGGTGTATTGTAGGGTAAATTGGCTGGCTTCTGTTTTGGTGCCCTGGGATGTGGTGCAGGCTTTAATTTCCTATATTCTGATATGTTCCTTATCACTCCTCCATCTACTTTTTCTTTCTCAAATATTTGCTGAAATAATTCCTCTCACTATTTCTTTCTCTCTCATTCCCTATGTTATAGGTTAATAACATGCAAATTTTTTAACTGTCATATTGGTATAATTTTGGAAAGGTTAAAAGGAATTTTGTAGTGATCCTATATGTAACCGAATATTCTTATTTTTTCTAATAATGATAAACCTTTCAATGTGGAATTCTGGTGTCAGCTATTAAAATAATAAAATGATCGGCTCCTCGCTGTGAAAAAGATGGATCGTTTCTTTAACACTTGATTGAATGAGACTCAGAGGGGTTAATCAACTTGTCCAGAGTCAGATCCACTCAGTAGGTGGCAAAGGACTGATTCAGATCCAGACCCACCTGATTCTGAAGGCCATGCTGTAGCTATTAACCATTGCTTAGTCCATCAGATACCTGATACATCACATGTTCTCAATGATGGCAACTACTGGTGCTGTCACCCCACAAGGATAGTATTCAGTGTTTGAGACATATGTTATTTCTAAAGTAAGTGGGGTAATCCTTATACATAGTATCTAGAATAATTTATTTTAGGCCTAATAGCAGTAGGTAACATAATTAGCATTTTAAAAAACTTATTGTAATAGGTAGAATAATGCCTACCCTCCCAAAAGATGCCTACATCTTAATCCCCAGATTATATGGCAAGAGGAATTAAGGTCACAAATGGAATTGAAGTTGCTAGTCAGCTGATCTTGAAATATCTGGGTGGGCCCAATTTAATCCCAAGAGTTCTCACAAGTGGAAGAGGGAAATGGGAGAAAAAGAATCAGAAAGATGGCAACATGAGAAGGGCTCAGCCTGACAATGCTGGCTTTGAAAATAGAGGAATGGGGCCATGAGCGAAGGAAGGCATGTAGTCTCTGGAAGCTGGGAAAGGCAAGAAAACTGGTTTTCCCTTAATGTCTCCAGGAGAAATACAACCCAGCCAGCAATTTTATTTTAGCCTTGGGAGACTCTTCTGACCTCCAGAATTGTAAGATAATTTTGTTTTGTTTTAAGCCACTAAGTTTATGGTAATTTGTACAGCAGCGATAAGAAATGAATACATTTATTGAATAAAATAAAAGTATGTGTGTGTGTGTAGTTTATCAGAAGAAAAAGATGGTAAATGCTCACTTGGGCGAAGGTGGGCAAAGGGGCAAAGGGACAGGGTCTGATTGAATAGTAACCCTAGAGGTGGATGGCCTTCTGAAGAGGAAGGAGTAATTGGAGCTGCAATGGGCAGTTCAGTGGTCAGGGCAGAACGAGTCCATTGTGATCTTGGACACAGACAGGACAGTGTGTCTTCTTGCCCCAAGGTTTTTAAAATGCCTCTAATTTTGCCACAGTGTGCAGTGTAGACCTTGTTACAGGACACCCAGCTTAAGGAGAGCTGATGCACAGAAGAAATAAGCAGAAGCCATCCTAGTGGAATGTGAGTTAGGAGCTGGTGCTCTTCTCTGCCTAGTGGAGGGAACAAATCTCCATAGTACCTTCTAGTAAATACTCTTTCTAAAGTGGCTTCTTATCTACTTGGGGAAGATAGTAC
Organism: Ailuropoda melanoleuca; assembly: GCF_002007445.2. Classification (NCBI taxonomy): domain Eukaryota; kingdom Metazoa; phylum Chordata; class Mammalia; order Carnivora; family Ursidae; genus Ailuropoda; species Ailuropoda melanoleuca. The sequence continues at coordinate 53,504,546 of NC_048218.1, forward strand.
TCTAAGGAGATTACTAGAGCGACAAAGCAGGGCTCAGTCCTGCTGCTTACCTCTGGGAGTTAGTTCAGGACATACACTGAGGAGTGAAGGGACTGTGCTATTTACTTACCACCCTCCCATTTATCAGTGGTTGAAGGCTGCCCTTGAGACATAATCTCTCTGCCATCTCCGAACTCCCCTGAGCATGGGCTGAGCCTTCTCCCGTAAGTAGATAAAGCCTCTGTAAAGAGCTGCAAATGAGTCTAGTACAAAGCCCTCAACAGCTATGGGAATGGGCAATACCAAGAATTTATGCTCTGTTATCTTACCAATCATGGCACAGAGACAATATGTATGGTATAAGGATCTTTGAGATATCTGAAATTTTATCTGCAAGATGTAGGAGGAGAAAAATCAGATTGTCCACAATGGAAATGATTTTCTTGGCCACGTTGAGTAATAGTCCCTAATTCCTTGAAGAAGGGGGGATTAGGAATTGATAGAAAAAACTGTTTATGTTTACATTGCATAGCATGTCCATGTGAACCATATAGGAATCTGGATATAGAGATACAGATACGTGGACTCAAACCTGAGTATTGTAGCCAGCATGGAGGGCCCAAAGAAGACGAGATACATAGTACCAAGTGTGCATCCCAAAAAGGTTTCTGTTATGCATGTGTCCTACATTTTACTTTCCTTTTATAAAAACACACACAAAAAGTCAAAGCCCCAATAGGCACACTTTCCAAAGTATGAAAATTGTAGGTGTACAATACGTGGTTGAGAATACAGGTCAAGGAACTGGTTGTACCCTGCTTCCTTCCCTGAAGGTAGAACAGCTGGGAGTATCATCTTCATGCACTAAGAACTATCATTTAAAGTAATAGCAGTCTCAGACTACACAAGTTCACAGCAGGCTTAACTAGCCATAGCAGATGTAATGGCTCAGAAATGAACAATGTAAAAATAAGTCAAAACAACAAACACTTGGGTATTTGAAGACTAATATTTGAAGACTATAGTCAATTATATACCAAGACCTGGTAAAACAAGATGAAAAATGGTTTCTTTTTTGCATGTTTTATTCTCTGATATCTTAAGAATGAAGTATTAAAAAGAAAAACAAAAAAATAAGAGCTTTCGAACCACAGGAGGGTTCAAGTACTCTTACTTTAATCCTTATTAGCTTTGGCCTTGACCACGTTTTATGAGTCTCAGTTCTTCCATCTGTTAAATAGAGATGATGCCTTCCTTGGGTAGTTTTGATGGGAAGAAATTGGATTAATATATAAAGCCTCTTTATTGCAGACTTTGAATTGAATGTCCATCCTTGCGCCTCCTCATGCAGTCCTGGGCTTTCTCAGAGTAGAGATGTATTTTCTTCATTGTGATTGAGTTCAAGCTTGTTTACTGATGTTCTTTTGAAGTTCTGCCTAGTGTTGTAGCTATTTTGATACCAAAAAGAACACAACACAGATTCTTCCACTGAGGAGTTCAAAACATAATGAAGGTATAGAAAATAAATCATCTTAGTACACTGTGTTACGTGCCCTAGTAGAAGTATGTACAAAATATTAAAGGAGCTCTGATGATGGGGTAATTGATTCTGCCAGGGAAATGGAAGGGAAGAGAGGAGGCCAAAGAGAGGAAGTAATATTTGAGCTGTGCTTTCAAGAATAAGTAAGATTCTTTATTTAAAAAGGACAAAAGAGAGAGTACTGCAAGTAGAAGGACTGTCTTAAGAATTATGTTTCAATTACCTTTATATGCAGCAGTCCACATAACTGGGCAAACAGTTGTTATGGCCTTTTGTAAGTTTGCCTCCACTAAGTATACCCTGAATCATTTTGTAGAGAAAGCCAATGCTTGATTTTCATAACTGTTATTTGGGTAACTTTATTGATCTTTTTGCCAAATATTATTTTTAATTTTTTTAAAGATTTTATTTATGTATTTGACAGAAGGAGACAGCCAGCAAGAGAGGGAACACAAGCAGGGGGAGTGGGAGAGGAAGAGGAAGAAGCAGGCTCCCAGTGGATGAGCCTGACGTGGGGCTCGATTCCAGAGCACTGGGATCACGCCCTGAGCCGAAGTCAGATGCTTAATGACTGTACCACCCAGGCACCCCCCGAATATTATTTTTAATTTATTTGGATTGTATGGAGGGGTATACCAACTCAGAAGCCCAACCTCAAATAAGTTTAACTATCTAGAATGAGCCACAACAAAAGACAGTAAAAAAAAATTATAGAAAGCCTCTGCACAGGGAAAGAACTATCACAGATATCATAGGCTTAATTTTAAATTTATTTTTAATTCCAGAAAATAAGCTATCAAATTACGAATATGTAAGGATTTAGAGTAAGAGATAAAACTTGAGATTTTTGGCTAAGTATGGCACACACATTTTAACCCATGCTTCCTCCTAAAACCCCAATAAAAGGACAATAATGTGATTTTTTTAAAGTTGTGAATTCATAGTGGGAAGGAAAACAATAGAGGAGATTACAATATAGCAGATGGATGAGAGCTAATATCAGCAGACTGAAGGACGTTGAATGCTAAACTGAGGGACGTTGAATCCTAAACTGGTTAAGGGATGAACCTCAGGAGAAAAGCAGGGTGGATATGTGGAGACTTGAGGCATCCTTGACACGGGGAGAGTGAGCAGGACTGAAAAGCAGAAGGATTATGATTAGCAAGGCTATTTAAGAAATTGCCCCCCCGCCCGCCCCCCAGGTCTCCTCCTTCAGCCTACATGGTTGGGTACCCATTGCTCCCTTCCCCTGAAAAAAGGCAGGTGGATTTTCTGGAGAGGTGGAATCAGTGAGATTCTGAGTCCAGGAAATAGACTCAGAAAAAGGCATGGACATTTCAGAGGTGGAAGGTATGAATGTGTGCCTGGGTGAAGGATCAGAGGACTGCTGACTTTTTTTTTTTGAGATTTATTTATTTCAGATAGAGAGGGAGCAGGAGGGAGGTGCAGAGGGAGAGGAAGAGAGAGAATCTCAAGCAGACTCTCGGCTGAGTGTGGCGCCCAGACGCAGGGCTCAGTCTCACGACCGTGAGATCATGACCAAGCCAAAATTAAGAGTCAGATGCTTAACGGACTGAGACACCCAGGAGACTCCTGCTAATTTTTTTTAAAGCCTTGTAGAATTGTTTATTTTAACAACCTAAATAACTTTGTGAAGAAACACTTAAAAAGGGAAGTCTCTCTCTTCACCATAGAACTTGACGATTAAGAGATTCTCTTAGTTCCCAAATAAAAATTATTTTATTTGGGGTACATAGGAATATTATGCACCCAAATATTTTTATTCAGTTATTACTTCAGTATTCTGGAGAAATGGGAAGGATCTGTAGGATAAAAAGATGTATGAAGAATAAAATTTTCTCTTTACCATTGTTATTTACTGGATTTTTCTTCAATAAACTATCAAAATAAAAATTTAATTTATTAGAAAAACCATCCTGATTCCAGATGTCAGAAGTGCTAGACTAGGGACGCCTGGGTAGCGCAGTCATTAAGTGTCTGCCTTCGGCTCAGGGCATGATCCCGTTGTTCTGGGATTGAGCCCCACATCGGGCTCCTCTGCTGGAAGCCTGCTTCTTCTTCTCCCACTCCCCCTACTTGTGTTCCCTCTCTCGCTGGCTGTCTCTCTCTCTCTCTGTCAAATAAATAAATAAAAATCTTAAAAAAAAAGTGCTAGACTAGAACTAGCAATTTAAGAAGTTTCAGCTTATCTCTGACTCATCCTCCTGCAAAGAACTCAGTGATTTATGCTCAGTTTTCTGTCAAATGTAAATAAGATTTGCATCTTGGTCAGTCAAACACGTAATAGCATTGATTTAGCGCCCCACAGTGAGCTGAGCAGTGAGCAAAATCCTTCTCTACAAATGATGACATCTTATCTCAGTGCCTCCGAGGCCTCATAGAAAGCATTTTCTTATTACCAAAGTGTTCCTTACTCCCAAGATGAACTTGACATATTGAGCGTATGACTAAAAACAACCTGATATTTTTGTTAATCCAAAATTTTTACTTCCAAGTGAGTATTGTTCTTTCCAAAGTATTCACCTTGGAAAATTAGATGCTTAATAGTATTCTTCTTCCTTTGAATTTGCTTTGGAACTGGAAGCACAGTGTTCATTCCTATCCTGAGACTAGACCAAGATCATTTGACATCAAGTGCAGTGAGTAAGTTAGATGAGAAAGTAAGTTCCTAGCAGCTGCCCTTGTGGTGGGCATCGTAACATAATGTGTAAACTTGTCCAGTCACTGTATTGTTACCCCTGAAATTGATGTAACACTGCACATCAATATATGCAAATAAAAATATTTTTAAAACTCCAGAAAGTCTGTAAGTTCCATTTCAGGAAATAGAGTCGAGGAGGGACGATGCAGAAATGCCACTGGGTTTGGTGTGTGACCGCTGGACAATTCTAGCAGCTGCAGATGTTTTTCTCTGGGAGACTGTTTCCAAAGAGATTATCCATTGGACATGAAAATGTTAATAGATCAAATAGCTCATGCCTGAACACTCCCACTGCTTATACCCTCCTTGTCAGGTGTATTTTGGCTTAATGCTTTCGTTCTTTCTTGGTATATGGAGCTGCATCCATGGCAGCTTCATTTATCTTAATTTGTCAACTCCTACAAGGTCATTATTCTGTAAACTTAGTATAGTATCATAATCAGTCAGGTAATTAAGATACTTTTTTGTTGTAGATGATGCATTTAATAATGGAGATCATGTACGTCCACACAGGGCCTGTGGGAGTGTGCACTGAGCGTAAAGCAAACGCAGCACAGCACATGCTGAGACTGTGGCCAAGAGCATAGCTAGAATCCTGAGCGTTGCAGCATTGGTGAGCGTGGTGAGAAGGCAGGTGACTGGAAGAAGGATTCATTAACTATTGGATGTGGGCCCTTCAGATCCTTTAGTCAAATTCCCTCATTTCATTGAGGAGTAATGAAGGCCCAGGGAGGTAAGTTTCCTAATACAAATGGAAGAGCAGGACTCCGGGTCAGGATTCAGGGCTTAATGGTTGCAGCCTTCCTTTATTTCTTTATGGGATCTCTCCCTCTTCCAGGCTTCAAGCTACCTTTGATGTATATAGTTTGCCTTCAATGCCTTCTTGCCTAAAATTTCATTCCTCTTGTTTTTTCCCTGTCCTTGCCAGGACTCTGTGCTAAAAATTTCCCCTCACATTTCTTTCCTCTCAACTTGAAGTTCTTTTATATAAGGGGGGAAAGTTCTGAAAGCCTGTGATCTAAGCTGGCATAAAATTGCTATGGGTGGGGTGAAAAAGCTAAGAGGAATTTGCCTTCAAACCTTCAACAGCTGAAACCGCTGTCAGTGAAATTTCTAGTAATTCATTTTTTTTTTTTTTTGAGAAGTCTCCTTAGGCCCTTGATAAATAGAACTGTGTTAAAAAATATTATAAGGTAAGTAATCAGCTCCTTTCTCCTCTCCTATCAAGAAGATTCCTTATGCTACTTGGAACATAATTCTTTACAGTCTGATGAGATTAATGCATGGAGAAGACAACTGGAGGAAGCTGAACAAACAATTTCCAATCTGGGCCTGCACTGAGGCTTGGAAGAAAAGGAAGGGTTCAGAAGGCAAGAAGAGGGCAACAAGAAAGAGGAGATGGAGTAGTGAAAGGCAGAGTGTTTGGAGAAATTTTGAGGTATGGGTGAAAAGAGTGTAAACAACTGCTTCTTGGAGCAGTAATTCAGGAAGTGACAGATGTGGGCAAAGGGGATTTTAAGAAGTTTTTTTTGTGAGTCATTAGATACAGTTATTCCTTTTTTTGCCCCTCCAAAGATGAAGTGTAGGCTTACTGCTTCTCATGTCTTTGAGGAATTGGATGTTGTTTGATTGAGTGCATCACCATGCCAAAGTGTGCCTCAAAGTTGGAGCAAGACCTCCCAGTTTCATTTGGAAAATACAGCTATCTATTTTTGATGCCCTCCCTCTTTCCCACAGTGCCGAGCCCAATTTTTCATGATCTGCATTAATCGGAGAATGACTGTATGGCAAGAACCAAAAGTATGAGATAGGATATATATTTAATTGGGGCTTATGAACAGCTGAGACGAGGAAATGGTGACCTACATGCTAAGTGTTTTTACTCTTCTCTGTTTTTGAAATATAAAGATTAACTATAATAAATGAAATCTATTGACTTGCTGGCTGGTTAACAAATCTAGTCCCTGACCTATGAGATTAAATTTTCCAATAGCACTTTCAAGACGCTGTCATTACTATCTTATCCCATAATATGGGTGAAGACGGGTCCTTAATGCACTTATTATACAACCTTAATAAGTATCTGGGGCGGCATTGGAGATATATAAAGGACACTTTTCACTCTTCTTGGCACCCCTTTTCCCACCATGACTCAAACCCTCTATTATCTCCTGGTCTGGAGTGTGACACTAATCCAGATGACTGTTTGTTTCATTGAAGACACTTTTTTTCAATCACAATAAAAACAGAAGTGGCAGGATATTAGAGACAAAATGGATAGTGCTAAAAAAATTACAGTTTAACTTCTCATTTATCAATGTAATTGAAAGTTACTAGCAGGGTGTGTGGTGCCAGTGTTTCTATCAGGGAATGAGTAATCTATTTATGCAGCATAATTCATCCTTCTGAGCTTCTAATGAGGATTGCTTAATTCAGGTTTTAATCATACCTGACAAATCATCGTTGAAGTTGGCATTGGGCTTGTTCACAGGTGCCGTTTCCCTGCTAGGTTGACATAGCTTAGCTTCGTCTCCCTCTCTGCATGTTCCTTTTAGGCTTCACTTACTATAACAACAAAAAAAGAGTATTGGTTTCCTTCAAGACCAAAATGCCAGATGTTTCTGGTCCTTTTTTTTTTTTTTTGAATACTCAATGCCATTAGTAGCAGGTGTTTTTATTTATTTTTTTAATATTGGAAATATTTTTTATTTACATATTGTCATATAATATTATATGAGTTTCAGGTGTACAACATAATGATTTGACCTTAATATACATTATAAAATAACTGCATTGTCTGTATTCCATATACTATACATACTGATGACTTATTTATTTTATAACTGGAAGTTTGTACCTTTTGATCCCCCTCCCCTGGCAGTCATCAGTCTCTTCTCTGTATCTATGAGTCTGGTTTTGTTTTACTGTGTTTGTTCATTTATTTTGCTTTTTAGATTCTACATGTAAATGAAATTATATGATAGTTAGTTGTCTTTTGCTGCCTGACATATCACTTAGCATAATACCCTCGAGGTCCATCATGTTCATATGGCAAATTTCATTCTTTTTTATGGCCAAGTAATATTCCATTGTATATATTTATACTACATCTTTTTTTATCTATTCCTCTATCAATGCCTGGGGTGGGGTCATGTCGCTGCCTCTCCTACCCATTCTGGTTTGGTTCTTTTATCTTTTTTTGTGGAGCAGGGGTTCAGGTTGTCCTCAGGTTCTTCTTAGAAGGAATTGTTCCATATGTAGCTGTATATTTGTTATGTCTGTAGGAGGAGGTGAGTTAAGAATCTTCCTAAAACCGTCATTTTGACCTGCCTTCCAGTATTGGAAATTTTGAAGAAGCCATTTATTTTTTTTTACCAACAAATTCATCCTGTTTTACAAAGTGTATGTGCTCCTTGAGCAGGTTCATGTTCCAGATCTTGCTCTTATTCAGTAAAACACTCCACTCAGACAAGATCCATCTGCTGATGAGTGATGGCAGAGGATGCACCAGGTCAGATGCAAGTAGGAGCCCCAGAGCCTACAAGCCGACATCTCATTTGAAAAACAAAACCAGTCTTTTGCCATGAGAGAGAGTACACAATAATGGGAGATTCATAACACAAGAGAAATGGTGCTTTAATGTATGAAGTGTAATGATGTCAGGACCTGTAATCTTCATCCTCTGACATGTGATATGGTAAAGATTTTAATCAGCCTCTTGCCCCAGAATGGGATTATGAGCTCTAAAAAGAGCAAAGTGTGTTCTCACTTCAGTTTTTCTCTAAAGACAACTTTATGATTCCATGCAGCTCTTCAGTTTCCAAATTGTTTTAACACATATTATTTCACTTTTTCTTCGCAATAACCTTTTGAAGTAGATAATACACATAACAACATCCCATTTTATAGCAAGCAAACAGAATCAGAGGGGGTAATTTATTTGTGCAAGTCCACATAGTTGAAAGTAATGGAATGTGGCCTCAAGCTCAGATATGTCAGCTCTAACACTTGTGTCCTTTCCACTGCTGCATGGCATCCTCTTCACATTAGGAGAGACCAGCCTCAGAGAGAATTCATGCTGTCCCTAATATGATCTTCACCATGATCTGAAAAAATAAGACTCTTTATTTAGGCCATCTGTAAGTTTTTGGAAGGTTGTGTAAACAAGAACAGATGTTGATTCTTTCTAAGTATTATGGCAGATCCCCAGTCTCATTCTTTTGCTGTAGCTCACAGAAATAGTTAGATGGGAGGAACCCAAGAGAGACACAGAATAACAGTTATTTAATGCAAAATAAGCTGAAGACCAATGAGCTTGATCATTTTCTGTAAGGACAATAACTAGTAACTACCAGAGTCTTTCTTTAGGTCATCTGAGTCAGTAATCATTGCCTCTGTGAAGGTGCTTAAAGATTATTTACCAAAGTTCTACTCTAAGCATTGCTGAGGGTAGTTTGGAGAATCTGGCATGGCCTTACCTATTAAATAGCATCACCCAGAAAATCTTTGTTTTGTTTCATTTAGGAAGAGTTTCCTTCATTTTTATCAAAGTGACAGGTTGGGTCTTGAAAACTTGGCTCCTAGCCTACCATTGCTGGACACAGGAGAAAATCCAAAGGTCATAATATGCAGGTGAATAGCATATGCAGAGGGTAGACTGGGAAGACCAAAGGTGGACAGTTTTGAAGTTCAAAGCAAGGGTCCCAGTGGTAAGCTGACTTTTCCTGATAATATCCTTCATTGCCCTGAGTTAGGGAGAATGCTGAAACAGGGGGGAGACTGTGAAGTGTTGAAATCAGAGAAGGGATTTAAAACTGCACATTTTTAAGAATTAAGAGAGTAGGCTGAGTGCATGATCTTATCTACCTTATCTGTTCGAAATCCAGCGAAATTATAGAGTGATCTTTTAACCCATAAATGTTTTGGAAATTATGAAACACCATCAGGGAAGAACCCATTCTGAAGAATTTCTGGAGGAGTGAAAGTAGATGGGATTCGATTAGCAGAAAGAAACAGAATAGGAATAAATTTGCCCCATACAGGCACAGAGTTTCCAGAAAGGAAATTTTGGAGAAACTTCAAGCTTAGAGTTAGAAGTACAGATGAAAAATGGGCAATAATGCTATCATTAGGTCAATTTCTTAGAGTGTGCCTGATGTAATGTCTGCCCCCTCCATTCTCCTTTTATGGAGCTTTTAGCTTTAGAATATGCTCTAGGATGAGGTGTTGAGAATGCCTCACCAATTAATAGGTTTCACGTAGACATAGTTCTTATATTAGAGGGTGAACAGAGAAGCAGGGTACAACCTTAGGTGACGACCTTTACAATAGACAGGTAAGAAAAAAAAAAGGCAACTTCCTTTAGAAAGAAAGTGCAGCAGTTTTTTTTTACTTCTTTAGGACTTTCCTTACTTTGGGAAACATAAGAGTCCTTAGCCTGCCTATTTCCACCCAACCATGCACAATAAGGGGAGTTTATCAAGAGCCTCAACCCATCCATTTATAGAGAACTTAAAATTAGCACCCCAGCCTCTCCTATCCCCCAGCCATGGAATACAGGAAAAGAAATGTCAGAAGCACAGAACTCAATTTGAGTCCTTACATTAATGAATCTGGATCCTCACTTATACATAGGAATAGAAAATGAAGATCCATCATACATTTGAGATAAATTAACAATACAGACAGAAGGAGGACCATATGAATAAATAGGACCAACTCAAGTAAAAACAGAGATAATTTTGGAAATAGATTATAACCTCACATGAACTTATTTTTTTAGTAACTGCAGAGATTGGGGATAATTTTAAAATCATAAACAAGACCAAGAAACTATGAAAAATAAGCAGTGAGAAACGAAAAGCAATTTCTGTTAAACAAATAATAATATATGCAACAAAAAGAAGAAAAAGGCTAAAATTTTGGATAGCTATTGCTGAAGAACAAGTTGTTGATCTGAAAGTTAAATTTGAAGTTTAAGGCAAGACCAGAAAGAGTGAAGGCAATAAATAATAATTTATCAAAATGATAAATGATCTCTTAACAGACTTATCTAGTCAAACTTTAATTAAGTGTGAAGGTGAATATTCATTTTTACAGTGGCGAGACTTCATTACTCACAGATGCTCTATGGAATAAAAAGGTAATTTGGAGACATGGTCCTACAACATGAAAAAGGAATGGAAGTAAGAAGAAGGTATGCATTACCAAAAAAATCCTCAAAACAATAGAAATTAAGTATTATTCATAAAAGTGGAAGAAGGTAGAAATAAAATGAAAAAAAACCTCTTACACTAAACATTATCATCTCAAAGATTTAAGTGTCAAAGTTTTAATAATATAGTATTGTATTTACTTCTCTGAGTGTAAAATGCAACAATAAATACAAATACTTCACTATCAAAACGATAGTGATAAAACTATGATATTAATGAGAGAGACAGATTGTTATTAAAATAAAATATAATCTACTTGCATTCTTTTGCAGAAGATATATCCAAACAAAATGGCAGATCTATATTAAATAGAGTGGGTTGGAACAAAAATATATCTAGTCTGCAGTAACAGAAAGAAAACTGATACCAATATTTAAAATATTGACTTCAGTTCTAATGTATTACATGAGAAAGAGATTTTTTTTTTTTTTAAAGATTTTATTTATTTATTCGACAGAGATAGAGACAGCCAGCGAGAGAGGGAACACAAGCAGGGGGAGTGGGAGAGGAAGAAACAGGCTCATATCGGAGGAGCCTGACGTGGGGCTCGATCCCATAACGCCGGGATTACGCCCTGAGCCGAAGGCAGACGCTTAACCGCTGTGCCACCCAGGCGCCCCGAGAAAGAGATATTTTATATTGAAAAAAAATAATGAATCAGAAAGTTTTAATCTTTACTAGCCTTTATGTCTTGTCATCGTTATATCAAGGGATATAAAGCAAAATCTAGCCAGAGAAAGAAACAAATCAATGACCTGAACGGGAGACTGTAATATCACTGTCTTAGAAACTTAGGCATGAGGGGAATAATAAGGTAACAGTTTGAATAAATAGTTTGTAGAAACAGTTTGAAAACCATAATTCCTGCATTCTTTATAATAGGCATGTTATGTGTAACTTTGTGCTGATAAACAGAATGCACAGATTCTTTAAATAGTCAGGAAACATTTATAAAAATTGAACATGTTATTATGCTACAAAGCTAATCTCTACTAATTCTACATAGGATAAATTATATGAAACATTTTCTTTCTAACATAAGCCATAAAAATAGAAATTAAGCAGAAGACTATATGCAAAATCAAGGCATTATATCATATTCAAAATAAATTTCTGAAATTTCTTGAAAATTAAAGTGCATTTATCTAAATGGATTAATGAGAATGCTGAAATATATTGTTACAAACTTTTCAGAAAATAACAAGGATAGAATCACATGTAAAAACCTATCTAACACAGGGTGCCTGAGTGGCTCAGTTGGTTAAGTGTCTGCTTTCTCTCAGGTCATGATCCCAGGGTCTTGGGATTGAGCCCCAGAGTAGGTCAGGCTCCCTGCTCAGTGGGTAGTCTGCTTCTCCCTCTCCCTCTGCCCCCTGTATCCCACCTCCTGCCCCAGCTTGTGCTCTCTCTTTCTCTCTCAAATAAGTAAAATCTTTAAAAAAAAAAAGGAGATCAAGCAAGTAGAAAATGAAAGCATGAATAAATAACATTAGGTATAAGAAATACGGTACAAATACAACAGATTTAAAACTTAGAATACTATATAGTGTAACTTTTGCCAAAAAATTTGGAGCTTGAGTGATGGAGTTTCCTCAAGGCATTAAAGATAGAGCTACCCTACGACCCGGCAATTGTACTACTATGTATTTACTCCAAAGATGCAGATGTAGTGAAAAGAAGGGGCACATGCAACCCAATGTTTATAGCAGCAGTGTCCACAATAGCCAAACTGTGGAAGGAGCCGAGATGTCCTTCAACAGATGAAAGGACAAAGAAGATGTGGTTCATATATACAATGGAATATTACTCAGCCATCAGAAAGGATGAATACCCACCATTTGTATCGACATGGTTGGAACTGGAGGGGGTTATGCTAAATGAAATCAGTCAAGTAGAGAAAGACAATTATCACATGGTTTCACTTATATGTAGAACAATAGGAATAGCGCGGAGGACCACAGGGGAAGGGAGGGAAAACTGAATGGGAGGAAATTAGAGAGGGAGACAAACCATGAGAGACTGGACTCTGGGAAACAAACTGAGAGTTACAGAGGGGAGGGGGCTGGGGAATGGCGTAACCGGGTGATGGGTATTAAGGAGGGCATGTGTTGTGATATACACTGGGATTATATGCAATTAATGAATCATTGAACATTACATCAAAAACTAATGATGTACTAAATTCTGGGTAACTGAACTTAATAAAAAAGAAGAGATCGAGCAATGAAATAAAAAATACTTGTTTTATAACATATTATATCCTAAATTCAAGGAGAGGCATCATACCCAAGTGAAAAAGAAAACAGAAAAGTCATAAAAAATTCTCAACTTTAAAAAGGTATCAGGCCCAAGGATTTTAAAGTAATTTTACCAGATCTTAAAATACATTATTTATGCTTCTGAGCATTAAATAAATAGAAAGCTTCTATATTATTCTGGATGATGCAGTAACAAATAACTCCAGCAAGAGGTAGTTTCACATAGAAAAGTTGACTTGACAATCAAATTAAATCTGATGGGGGCGTATGTGGGACTTTCAGGCAGTCCTTCTTGCGTGGCAGATTAGTTGTCAGGACTGCTCATATTTGGTGCCTAAAGTATTATAATCTTTATGATTAAAATCTTTATGATAATGGTGAACTGGAAGGAAGATAATGCCTTTCGAAGCTTCTCAGCTCATTCCAAGACTAGTTCATGTCACACACACACACATACACACACACACCTGAAAAAAACTATAAAACTTCAGGACCTTACAGTAAGATTAAATGAGTTCTTAATAATGGTGAGATGGTCTATGTTTCTGAATGTGAAGACTTTGCTTTGTAAAATATCCATTTGCCCAATGTATCTATAAAACATTTGTACTTTCCATTAGAATTCTAATGGATTTTATAGTGGATTTAATAGAAAGTGACAAACTTATTCCAAGCTTGTCTGGAAGAGTAAATGGACAGGAAGAGACAGCAACTTTTGGGGAAAAAATGGGGGGGGGGACTTTTGAGGCTGGATGTTAAAGCCAACATTATTAAAACACAATGCTGATAGAGCCTGAATGAACATGTGATTTAAGAAGTAGAGTATGAATTCCAGACCATACATGAATTTAAATAAAAAGGATGTATTACAGATCAGTAGAAAAAGTGCAGCCTGTGTGGTTTATCTGATGATCTGTTTGTTTAGAAATGTAGGTAAAGCTAGAGTCTCTTTCCTTACCATATAAAAAATAATTCTAGTGATATTAAACAATAAACACTTGCAATTATGAAAGCAATAGAAAAGTACTGAAGAACACTTCCATACATTTTTAACAAGACTTTTCTTAAAGAAGGCATAAAACTCAAAAGCCATAGAGGAAAGGTTTTACAAATGGTGACCATATAAAACTGGTGACCAAAAAAACCCAAAACCCCTAGGCCAAATTTCTGTAAACATTTAGCAGAGGATTAATAAGCATACTATATGAGAAACGCCTTTAAATTAATGAGAAAGACAACCATTAGAAAAATTGGAAAAGGATATGAACAGCAATTTAGAAAAGAAGAAATAGAAAAAAAAGAAAGAAAAGAAGCAATAGAAATGGCCCAAAATAGTTATTAAAAGAAGCTCGATCTAATGAGTAATAAAATTGTAGTTTTTAACAAAGTGTAATATGTGAAATTAGCAGGAATGTGGGAAGATAGACATTTTCATTCTCCCTTGGTGTTTAATTGGAACTGCTTTTTTTATGGGCAGATTGAGGGTATCAAAATTTTGAAAGCACATTTACTTCAACTGAGTGATTTCATTTCTAATATATGTGCATAGAGTTATTTGTTGCAGCTATATTCATGATTATAAGATAGTTAAAACAATCCAAATACATGTGAACAGAGAGGGTGTTAAGTAATTATAACTCAACCATATTGGAGAAGAGTTTGCAAAAAACGTTTTTCACTGACGTGAAAAGATCTCCACGTAGTTTATGTATTTTTAAGAAATAGAGGGAAGCAGCAGAATAACATGTTAGTGGTATTATTCAGTTCATGTTAAGAGTTTGCTTACATGAACATGAACCTGTGTGGTCACGTCTGTCATCTTTCCCTACTTTCTGTCTTCATGGTATGGGTGAATGCAGGAAAAATGTCTGCACAGAGCATACCAAACGCCAAACACTGATCCACCTTTGAAGAAGTAAATAAGATTCATGGTTTTCTAAAAAAGAATTTATATTATATTTTTGGTAATCGTTTATTCAAAAATATTATAGTACATTAAAAAATGCTGTGGGCTATTATATTCCTAGTGTCTAAAGAGTGTGATCCATTGAGTAGTTGTTCAATAGTTAAATGTTGAATGAATCAAAGAAAAACGTTTTAAAATGACCCATAGTCCACCATAATGGTATCCCTGGTCAATATGGTTTTACATGAAAATGGTAATAAAGATCCCCTAACAATGGAAAATATAGAATGCAGACAGAAAGTCTTTTTCATACCTGTCCTATTACCAATATTCTTATCTACAAGTATCACTATGTTTATTTACACAGAAATGCAGATTTACTCAGTGCCCTGTTGATGCATTTTTTTCATTTTTTTAAACTATTGCAAACAAGTTTTTGATACTATTTTTAGATTGGAATTCTGATTATTATTAGAATATGTTTAGGGTTAATTTTTATTAGATGAGTTACTAGATCGCATGAGAGAAACATTTAAAATTTGATGGTTATTGCCAACCTTCTCTCTAGAAGTGTGCTCCAATAGTATATGAAAATGCTGAGTCATCTAGGGTTTCCAGTTTAAAACATACTGTTGGCATTTTAATTGGGATTTTTATAAAAATATATTGAGTAAATTATGGAGAACTTGTATCTGACAATACTGAGCATCCCTATCCAAGTACATGATATATCTTTCTTCAATTTTTTTAAAAAATATTTTATTTGTTTATTGGAGAGAGTGAGAACAGGAGGCGGGGGGCGGGGGGCAGGGGGCAGAGGGAGAGCATAGGGTGAGGGACAAGCAGGGAGCTCGATCCGAGGCTCGGTTCCAGGACCCTGAGAACAGGACCTGAGCTGAAGGCAGATGCTTAACCGACTAAGCCACCCGGGCACCCTTCATTTTTCATTTTTCCTCTTCATTGACCCCAGGTGATTTTTATAGTACTTCTCCTATGGGACAAGCACATTTTTAAAATATATTTCCGTATGTTTATTGCTATCATAAAGGATTCTTTTCTTTTTCATATATTCTAAACAAATTCTTTGCATATTTGATGTTATTGATTTTTAGATATTAATTTTGTAATTGCTTTACTAAGTTCCTTTTATTTTCAATATTGTTGATTCTCTCAGTGTTCTGCATATACAATCTTACCACCATTAAATAATAATAATTTTTCTCTTTTTTTTCCGCACTATTTTTAAAATTTCATTTCCTTTGCTAATTTAATTGGCAAGGACTTTGCAAACAGGTAAAATAATGTTTGTAATAGTGAGCATTCTTGCCTTGGCTTTAACTTGTTATTCCGTACACATTGCTTGAGTCAGTACAAAAGTTATGCATTGCTTTTACATTAAAAAAAATTAAAATGTTGGGGCACCTGGGTGGCTCAGTCGTTAAGCGTCTGCCTTCGGCTCAGGGCGTGATCCCAGCGTTCTGGGCTCGAGCCCCACATTGGGCTCCTCCGCTGTGAGCCTGCTTCTTCCTCTCCCACTCCCCCTGCTTGTGTTCCCTCTCTCGCTGGCTGTCTCTATCTCAGTCGAATAAATAAATAAAATCTTTAAAAAAAAATTAAAGTGTTAAAAATCATTTTTTTGTGTGTTCAAAATTTTATCTTTGACTAAGCTTAACAATTGCAGCTTTAAAGCAGTCCAACCAAACATTACACCACTGACTAAATATCATAGACATCTTAGCATTCTGAAAATCATGCCAGTCTTTGCCTTTTTTGTTTGTTTGTTTGTTTACCTCCAAATCCTGGTACTAGCAATGGGCATTGTAGTAGAGTTTCAAGAAAAGTGATCACCCCCTGGGGAGCAGTTGTAATTAACACAGAGTATATATATATATTTTTAAAGATTTTATTTATTTATTAGGCAAAGATAGAGACACCCAGCGAGAGAGGGAACACAAGCAGGGGGAGTGGGAGAGGAAGAAGCAGGGTCATAGCGGAGGAGCCTGATGTGGGGCTCGATCCCATAATGTCGGGATTACGCCCTGAGCCGAAGGCAGATGCCCAACAGCTGTGACACCCAGGCGCCCCAACATAGAGTATATTGTTGTCATACAGACTGTCAATGTAAGTTCTGCAAGAAGTGAGAGTTACTGCCTCGGGTCAGAGCTGATTAAAGATGGGACATTAAGTAGATGGCCATTAGCAAAAGTTGAGTAAAAGGGTACTAAAATAGAGAGCACTTAACTCTGGGGTTCATGTGTTCTTTAAAATAGATATCCAGGTTTGTTTTGATATTTTTGGTTGAAAATCAGAACCATTACCAAACCTGCAACCTAGAGAGAAAGTAGATCTATTGAGTGTAATTCCATCATAAAAAAAAAAAAAATACTCTAACATTCTGGACTGGAAAGTTGATTTGGTTTATTACTTTGACTTGAGACATTTTAGTTTAAGAAATATTTCACTTGAAGTAAAGAGACCATATTGCTCTTATACTTAGTTCAGTCCCAGTGGCATTGAGCATTCTAAAAGATTCAAGAGCTTTTTATCCATCTTCTCCTCTATTACCTGACTACTCTATTTTGCCCTGCAATATAAGGGACAATATAGGGAAAAAAAATAAGGGTCAAGTTTGGGTCAGGGAGTGGTTTAAAGAGGGTGGGATATATATTCCTTAGGAATATATCTTCACAGAATTGTATAATTACTTAACAGTAGTGAGATATGTTAAGGTTCAAAATCATATTTTTGTGAAATTATTTTTAAGAATTAAGTGATGTTTTTGATTTTGTTCTTTAGGATTAAGTCACCAACCAGTGTAAGGATAGACTTAAAAAAGTCTGCTGACTATATTCTGCCATAAACAGATTATTATGCCTCTAATGTGTTCCTGAGCTGTAGCTGTGCAGAGAATAATTAGTAATAACTGTAATGTACACACCTTTATCCATTTTTGTTAGCAACTTATTTATCTCTCCAAATATCTCTTAATTGTTCAGAATTATGTTTTGAATACAAAGCTGTGTCATTGTTTATTACCCAGGTCTTTCATTCAACACTTTCCTCCATACCCAAAATCTAGGTGTTTTGGGAGAATTAAGAATAAAGGAATAGAGGAATGCCATCAGAAATTTCACTGTGAATTCCATGTATGTCGGTGAAGAAGTCCTGCCCATCCTTACCTGGAGTATACTAAGTCTTTCAGCACTACTTGGGATCCTAACGGTGCTCTCTCTTGAGACCTCTTCTGCTTTTTGAGCTGCCTCAACAGCTCTGCGAGTGTTGGCTATCAAGCTGCTTTCTCCTGGTCTCCTCTGCTGTTCATCAGGCACTGGTAACACTGCCTGGTTGGTGATCGCTGTGCTGGTGCTGACTTTGTCAGAGACCACGGTGCATCAGAGCCACCTTGTTTTCCATGTAGAGGTCAGGTTAATGCTCCTTTCCCTCCTATTCCCACTTACATTTAAACTCTGTTATTCATACCAAGTAGAGCTCTTTGTTCCCTGTATTAATTTCCCACTGGTGCTGTAACAAACTTAGTACCTTCTAACAACACAAATTCATTATCTTACAGTTCTGTAGATTAGAAGTTTGATCCGTGTTTCACTGTGCTTAAATCAAGGTGTTGTTCAGACCATGTTCCTTTTTCAAGACTCTAGGGAGGACACTGTTTCCTTGCATTTAATTGCATCTAGAGGTCACCCACATTCCTTGACATGAGACTCCTTTCTGTCTCCAAAGTCAGCAACATTGCATCTCTGACCATTCCACATCTCCCTCCAACCACAGCAAGAAGATATTCTTTATGTTTAGGGACCCATTTGATTAGATTTGGCCCACCTGTATAATCCAGGATACCCTCCCCAACTCATGGTCCATTATCTTAACCATATCTGCAAAGTCCCTTTTGCCATATTCACAGATTCCAAGGATTAGGATGTAGACATCTTTGGAGTCCGCTATTCTGCTAACCTCATTGTCCAATAGCATGGAGAGTTTTTGGTATAAAAAGCTCCTTTCATTATATTTTTGAAGTTTCCCCTGGCCTTTGTAGAATTCAGGCATTAGCCCATTCATGATACTTGAGGATATAATCTGTGAGACAGATAACTCTGCTCTCTTAATTCTCCTTGAACTACAGTTCTGGTCATGACCTGTTTGCATTAAGATCCAGTTCCTGCCCTATATTATTTCCTATCTTGTCTATATTTACTGTATTCTGCCTCTTTTATGTTTTTAGGCTTCAAGGTATGCTTTAGTTTGTGGGAGGTGCTGGTGGAATACTAGAGAGTTGTAGGAATATAGGAGCCATGATGTTTCCCCTGTTCTTCTGCCTTAGGCAGCAGTTTCTGGAAATGGCTGGGTCATCAGGGTAGCAGGTTCCTGCTAACAGCTCTCACTTTGTAGATCCAGCTCCTACATGGTTCTAGCTCTCTTGCGTGTCCTAAGCTTTGCATTTCCCCAGGTAGTAACCTCCCTACTGCATTCTCCAGGCCTACAAGTGGTGGTGGCTTTCTGCTCTTTCTCATCATTTAGTTTCTTCATTATGTCCTGCTTGGCCTCTCATCTCCTTTATCACCTATGTGTAATCCCTTCCCTATATTAAGTCCCCTCTGTTGAAAACACCAAGAGTGTTTCCTGTTTCCTCACTGACTTCTGACTGATACGTAAAGCGTGTCCTCCTGTGTGAATATTCAGTCCAGACCCTCATACAGTCAGCTTACCAGGAATGTTCAGGTAGTCTAAATCCCAGGGTGGAATGTGGCTGCACCTTAGTCTCAACCTCTGCTATGTGCAAACACAGATAGAAACTGAAAAGTTCTTGTTGCTTAATAATTTAGTGGAACCTCTTATTTGCATTAGTTGGGTATTAACAGAGAGACTCTGAATCAATATGTTCTGAAAAGGATAAATTTTGGTTTAAACTGTATTACCATGTAACTTGGTGGTAAAACAAAACAAAGTATTATCAATTGGCACTTGAGTTTGTCCATTTAGGAGCTGGGACTTCTGAAGACAGGTGGCCTGGGAGAAGTTCCTTGTGTCAAGAGTACTGAGGAACTTTCCTGGGAACAAGAATGTGTGCTACTGTAATTGAAGTTACTTGCTAAACTTTAAGTTGAATTTCGATTTGAAGTTACGGGCTGATTTTATCTCCTCAAAATATGTATGTTGAAGCCCTAAGCTTTAGTACCTCAGATTGTGACTGTATTAGGAGACAGGGCCTTGAAAGAGGTGATTAAGTGAAAATGAGGCTGTTAGGGTGAACCCTAATCAAGTCCGACTGCTGTTCTTATAAGAAGAGGAAATTTGGGCACACAAAGAGACACCAGGGGTGTGTGCATGTAGCAAAAAGGTCATATGAGGATACAGGGAGAAGGTGGCTGTCTGCAAGCTAAGGGGAGAGGCCTCAAAAGAATCCAGACCTGCTAACACCTTGTTATGGGACTTCTAGCCTCTAGAAATGTGAGAAAATAAATTTCTGCTTAAGCTGTCCTGTTCGTGGTATTTTTTTACTGTAGCCTTAGCAAACTAATACACTTGCATTTTGTGATGTAAATCTCTTCTATTGCTACAAATGTCAATAGACTGTAATGCATTAAAATCTTATGTGAGGTGTATTTCTTTTTTGGCAGGCAGGAAAGGGTGAGATAGTGTCACAGAAGGACAAAGGAAAGAGCTGTGTTCTTTGTCTAGATTAGTGAATTCCAGAGAGAAAGCAGAAAAGAGGTATTACAATGGAGAGTTCACAGGACCAGTGCTATGAGGACATTGAGAACCAGGGAAAGTTCTAATGTCCTGATTTGACTTCAGCACTCTCACTCCCACACACACCTTACTCCAACCTCGTGAGAAATCCTGGAGTTCAGGGTGGGGCCGTAAAATTTTCCCATGGGAACACTAATGAACACAATAGGTGCTGAATAAATAATTGATGGATGAAAATTTGGTTTGGATGCTTCAGTTAATGAATTTAAGGAAATAAGAACTTAAAAACTGAAGCCATTTTTAATGCAAGGTACAGGTTCCATTTGATTCTTTCCCATTTAAGTATTAGTGTCCATGTCTGTAAAGATAATTTCTCCCCTTTGCACTCGGACTACTCTGTCATTTCATGTTGTGTGATAGAGGAGAAAAATGGGCTCAGAGAGTTGGAAACTTGCGCTATAGTTTACAGTATTTTACGGAAATAATCCAGTAGTGCTTCTAATATTTTGCGTAGATACCAATGTCTCCTGCTACCCTATGAAAGATGCTAACATTATATATATTTGTCAACAATATTTCCTTGCATGCAGTTAAGCCCAATTCAGCACTTGCTTTCTTGATGCCTACTCTTTGCTTATCCAGATCTAAGAGGGATAGAAAAATCTATAAGATGTGGTCATCCTCAGTAAGCTGATATTCGAAGAAAGGAGATGAATCCATAAGCATAGGAAATTTTTAGGTACTTGTGCAAGCAAAGATGTGATAATTAATTAGATAGTGAATAATAAAGTAGTTGACTACAGCACTGTCAGAAATTGCAGCTTGACATTGTTAAGGCACTCTTGGGGCAGAGCCAACTGTATATGCAGGAAGAAGTTACACAATTCTATTAAAATAACCACTCAGTTATTGGTTTGAATTTTGCCTAAGCTCTGGGCCAATTATGTATAACCCTCAAATTTTGACCTGTAATGGATTTTGATTAATACTTATGAATTTGTCCTTGCTCTCCTATAAGTGACCTGCTTTGGTTTCCAGATTTTTGGCTTATGTCTTTTGTTAATTGCCTAGCAAAGGTATAGAAGATTATAAGATTCATAGTGGTAGCAATAGCTACTATGTACTTAGCACATGTTATGTGCCTTGCTCTCCTATGTGATTTGTATTATGATTATCCTGACAAGCAAATATTATTTAAATTTTATAAAAGAGGAAAAATCATCATCTTAAAAATGGGGATCAAGGTGTTAAGCAAATTTCTCTAGGACACAGGGCAAAGTGAATATGAAATAGGATTCATACTTTACCATGTGGAGTTTTTTTTTTTTTTAATGATTTTTTATTATAATATGTTAGTCACCATACAGTACATCCCCGGATTCCAATGTAAAGTTCAATGGTACATTAGTTGCATATAACACCCAGTGTACCATGCAATACGTGCCCTCCTTACCACCCATCACCAGTCTA
>NC_048218.1:53526441-53565823 GCF_002007445.2 Ailuropoda melanoleuca
ATGAGGTCCAACTCGTCGAGTATGGCATTCAAAGCCTTTGATTCTTTGCTTCATTTTTGCCAGGGTGTTCTATTTCTGATAATGGGGTGTTGAGGTCCCCTACTATTACNGTTGAGGTCCCCTACTATTACTGTGTTCTTATCTATATGTCTCTTTATTTTGGTTAAGAGTTGGCTTGTGTATCTTGCTGCTCCCCTGTTGGGGGCATATATATTAATAAATTGTCATATCCACTTGTTGAATACTTCCTTTAAGAATAATATAGTGCCCTCTGCATCTCTAACTAAAGCCTCTAGTTTAAAATCCAGTCTATCTGATATGAGAATTGCTACCCCAGCTTTCTTTTGAGGTTCATTTGCATGAAAGATGGTACTCCATCCCCTTATTCTAAGTCTGAATGCATCTTTGGGTTCAAAATGAGTCTCTTGTAGACAGCAAATGGATGGGTCATTTCTTTTTATCCAATCTGCAACCCTATGGTGTTTTAAACCATTCACATTGGCACTAAGAACTGAGAGATATGATTTTAATGATGCCATGTTGCCAGTAAAGTCTTTTTTTTGTATCAGTTGTGACTTTCTGTTCTGTATCACTCTTGGGGCCTTTTTACCTTTATAGAACCAGCCTTAATATCTCCTGTAGGGATGGTTTCGTGGTTACAAAATTGATTAATGACTGGCAATTCTGGAATGTCTTTATTTCTCCATCAATTCTGGATGACAGCCTTGCTGGATAAAGGATCCTTGGATTNTTGCTGGATAAAGGATCCTTGGCTGCATGTTTTTCTCTGAAAGAGCTTTAAAAATGCCCCCCCAAGCCTTTCTCTCATTCCAGGTCTCTGTAGACAGGTCTGACGTAATCCTGATACCTTTGCCTTGGTACGTGAGAAATTTCTTTGCCCTGGCCGCTTTCAATACTGTATCCTTGGATCTAATATTTGCGAATTGCACTATGACGTGACGTGGCATAAGTTTGTTGTGGTTGAGCTTGGGTGGGGTCCTCTCTGCCTCTTGGACACGGATGTTTGTTTCCCTTGCTAGATTAGGGAAGTTTTCAGCTACAATTTGTTCAAATATCTCTTCTAGACCTCTGTTTTTCTCCACCCCTTCAGGGATGCCGATGATTCTGACATTGGATCGTTTCATAGAGTCAGTAATCTCCCGTAATCTACATTCGTGGGCGTGGATTTTTTTAAGACCAGCTTCTATTTTCGTTTTTTCTTCTACTAACCCATCCTCCAATTCGCTAACGCGTTCCTCTGCCTCGGTGACCCTGGCCGTCAGAGCCTCTAGTTTTGACTGTATTTGGCCCACTGAGTTTTTAATTTCTGTCAGATTCGCTCTCATTTCTGCCCTTAGGGATTCTATATTCTCAGCAACGCTTTCTCTGATGCTTTTTTCAAGTTTACTCATCATCTTGACCATTGTTGCTCTGAATTCCATTTCTGATAATTGGGATACATCCATATGTTTGGATACATCCAAATCTATTATTTCTGTGGCAGAGGCCACAGACTCATTATCTTTTCTTTGCTGGAGGGGGGAATTCTACTTCTCGTCATTCTGATGAAAGATTGCGGANGGGGACTTCTCCTTCTCGTCATTCTGATGAAGAGAGATTGCAGGTTGTCCAGAGCCCAAATTATTGACTGGGACCCAGGCCATGCGCCCTTGTTTTATAGAGATCTTAGGGATGTAGTCTCCTTCTTTAAAGATTTTATTTATTTATTTGAGAGAGAGAGACAGACAGTCAGCAAGAAAGAGAACACAAGCTGGGGGGTGGGAGAGGAAGAAGCAGGCTCCCAGCAGAGAAGCCCGATGAGGCACTCCTTTCCGGAACGCTGTGATCACNGTTGTGATCACACCCTAATCCGAAGACAGGTGCTTGGTGACTGCGCCACTCAGGCGCTCCGGGTTGTGGGCTTCTTGATTTTTCAGCCTGCCTTCTGGGGGAGGGGCCTGCCTGCAGGTACTCAGAAAACCCTGTTTGGGTAGAGTCTCTGTGTCCCTTGCGAGGGGGGATGGGGATGGGCACCCTGTGAGCCGGTATTTCCAGGCTTTTGTTCTCTGGCGGCTTTCCCTGGGGGTCTGCTGTGCCTCTTCTGAGAGCCAGAGCAGTAGGGACCAAAATTCAGCCTCTGTCACAGAACGGAGGGATTGTGGCCCGTTCTCCACTGATGTTCTGGCCACTTTAGCTCTGTTTCTGTTGGTGCTGCTCACCCCTGCAGCATANTCCACTGATGTTCTGGCCACTTTAACTCTGTTTCTGTTGGTGCTGCTCAACCCTGCAGCATCCCGGGCTGTGCGCCCCACACCCGGCGTCCCAGCCCTCACTTCCAGGGCCGGCGCGTCTCTGTCCTTTGTGTTTCTAACCCCGCCAGCCGCCCTGCGCACGCTCCCGAGCTCCCGAGCTCCCTGTTTCAGTATGGTTCTCCTGTGCTCTGGAGCGCCAGTTTTCAGTCTGGTCGCGCTTGCACTCCTGAGCTCTCGGTTTCACTCTAGTTCAAGTGTGCGGTCGGGAGCTCCTGTTTTCAGTTTGGACACGGGCGTTCCCAGGCTCACTGACTCAATCCGCTCTCTTGCATGTGCTGGTCTGAGAGTCCAGCCCGCTCCCCAGCACAAGGGGCTATTGCTTCCCGGCGCCTGAGCGCAGAGGCTCCCTCCCCCTTCCCTTTATCTTCCTATATCTGTGCTCGGATTCACAGCTCCCCGCTTCGTACCTCAATACTCAGCACTGGAGATGTTCATTTGTAGAGATCCAGATGTATCTTCCTGCGTCTCAGGCTGATTCTGTGGGTGTTCAGAATGGTCTGGTAGATATCCAGCTCGACTCTGACCAGCTGAGAAAGGGTTGNAGAAAGGGTCGCCTACTCCTCCTCCATCTTTTCTCCTCCTTGCAGAAAGTGGTTGCCTTTCTGTTCATAGAGTTTCTGCTACTCTTTTCTTCATTCTCCAGTTGCATTCATAGGTATTCGGAATGGTTTGGTAGCTCTCTCGCTGAATTCCTGGGACCAGACGAACTTTAGGTCTCCTGCTCCTCCGCCATCTTGGAACCAGACTCTACCATGTGGAGTTTTAAAGCCTGTAATCTTGCCAGTGTATTTGGTAGAATTTGAAAGATGGAGACATTACCATTGTCTGAAGGTGACTAAAAGGATTTCATGAAAGAAGTGGCATTGCTGTCATCCTTTGAATGAAGAGTAGCATTTTGACAGGTGAGGTGGATGGAATTGCAGGTGGAAGGAATATAATAGGCAACTAACTATATGATGTTAGGAATATATTTGAATTGATGATGTACACTTTAGTCATTCTGGGGACAGTAGAGTGAGGTAAGTTAGTTTTGTGTAGATAATATGGTAGAATTCTTTGCAGTCCTCTTATTTTCTTAGTTTTGTGAATAATGGGAAGTTGTTGAAAGTTTTGAGCAATGAATAACTTGGCAATATGAGGATTACTTTATAATTTTGTTTGAAGAAGTTCATTGGAGATTTTGCTTTCCTGGCATTAATTAGAGAGATCTTAAAAAAATAATTGGAAACATTGTTTGGAAACATTGAAGGCAAGGTCCTGTTGAAGATTAGCTGGGGTACTTAGAGGGTTTCCTTTCAAAAGGTAAACTACTTGGAGCCACTGAGGTAGTCTCCCTCAAAGAAAAGGGTGAAAGCACCCTTGAAGTTTCTGAGAGGGCCTCAGATGCATAGGTTTAGATCTGGAAACCGGTATAATTTGTACTTGGTTTAGAGTGCCGAAATGCAGAAGTAGCTGGGGAATAAGTAAGGAAAGCAAGTTAAGGTTTTGGGTTTATATGGTGGCAGCTGCTAAGCCCACATTAATCTCACGGCTGAGACAAGGGTATGACCTGGGAGGTAGGCAAGCATAAAAATGTTTGTTGAATGGTCAGATCATTTAGCTCTGCTAGTTCTCTTAGCTCACATCTGTGTCCTTGGGTGATAGCTGGAACTGTCTTCAAAAGCAGCCTGCTGAATAAGCTGCTGTATCTGTTGTTAGCACTCACTTCATGGTCTCAGTCAGATATTTTCCTTTTCTCCCCACTTAACCACTAGAGGTTTCCCCAGCAACCAGGAACTGCTGTTAGGCTGAAATAGTATCATTGCAGCCTAGTGTTGAGAGAGTTGCCCATTAAGCTGCCCTTCACTACTGCTATGACTGTGTGGTGTTCTTATAACCGAGTCCTTTGAGAATCCCCTTTGGCAGTACATTTTTATAGTATTAGGGGAAATGTGTAAGTCTCGTAACAGTAGGCCATTTATTCTTAAAAAATACCAGCCAATTGGGGATGGTTTCATGCAACTTTTATTTTCTCCTGGTAGAGGAAGATCTCTGCTCTTAGTTCCTTCCGCTCTTTGCGCATAAATAAAATAGGCATTTATTTTTTGGTTAAAAGGAATTATTAAATAAGCAGCTAGAGGGTCATGAGTGGAGGTCAGAAGAAAAAAGAGGGATGGAGATAGATTTGGATCCTCCTTATCAGACTGCCATGTAGAAGTTGATAGGTTTGTAGGACACATAGACTGTAATGTGCACTGCACAACTGGCCCAACTTAACGTAGGAGCTGTGTGCCAAAAGAGGGATAGTCCTGTTGATGGCCATTTACTGAGGAAGAGAATATTGAGAAAGAACTCTGGGAAATGCTCAGATTTAGAGGGTGAAAGGGTAAGGAAGATAAACCAATAAGGGAAGGAGGGAGAAGTCAGAGAGGCACAACTGGTCCAGACTAGTACAGTAATCATGGCCCATGTCTCTTCCTCTCCGTGATGTCCAAAACTGTGTTCATGGCAAAACCTCTCAAAGTGAAAGTTTTTTTCCCAATGTAAAGTCTGTCGCTCTGTCTCTCTCTGTGTCTCTCTCACACATGTACGTTGGTATTTGTCACTCTTGTCAGTTTCATTGTCATTTCAAATCACTTCATTAAAATTAAAGATCTTTGCAAGTCACTGTTTATCCACAGAAGTGGTTGCTCCCACTTAAATTAAAGTTAGTTAGGAAACTTTGTTCTCTTTCTCTTTGTTCGCTCTAAAATCAGAACACTGATTTTAAAGTCTGATCCTTCTCTGAGGAGTTACATTTAGCCTTTGAAATTTGTAAGGAGAATATTTTGTCGTCATTCAACAGCCATATCAACTTACATTATTCTCTGTAAAAAAAAGATATAGATATTTAAAATGGTTATCTTTATTTTAAAGTTTGAAACCATCCTATCAACAACCAGTCATAATTTGATACCCTGCATCTGAGATCTCTGGTCCAAAAGTTGTATTTCAAAAACCGTGTCCTTTGGGACATTTTCTTTCCAAAAGAATAGAATAATTAGTTCCTAAGAAATGACACAGCCACACATTGTCAATGTAATTAAGTGTGCTGCTGCCAAATTCAGACAAGCCTATATTTCTGTCATTCTGCCTGATGCCAGAGCCAACATTTTTTTTTGCTTATTATTTTATAATCACCACTGAGAGAAGCTCAAAGAAGCGTCTTGAATCCCAGGAAAACAGTAAAATAAAACTGCCTACCATCCTGGCAATGCCCCCAATATTAAAACATAGTCATTTAGTCCACCCCTACCATTTGTCTTTTACATCAGTGTACCAATTACATAGGAATTATTATGTTTTCTAAAACCATCCGAAGATAGGTTTTTTTTCTGGTTTTGTTCTGTAATCAATGGCAATGTATAATAATACGGATCTTCAATGGTGAAAACCAGATTTGATCAGCCTCTCCAGTTTTTACGCCAAGCTGCAAGCAAATGGTGCATAGATTTGACTTATTTCTCCTTGGCTCCTCTTCATCCACCTTTAACCGCCTTTGTTATGGAATGGCATAACTATTATTTTTGGCTGTATGTGGCAGTGCTTCCCTCATTATCTTTCTCCTGGTATCAGATTTTGCCCTTATGGTGTGTGGGTGGGGTGGGGGGTGATGGGAACTTGGCCCAAGTATGTGGGGTTTCCAGATAAAATGCAGAATTCCCACTTAAATTTGAATTTTAGATGACCAGTGAATAGGAGATCTAAGTTATGGTACTGTTTCACCTCTGTAGAAATCTTGTCAAATATTGAATGGGATGTATTTATACTGATGTAAATACTTATAGTAAAGTAATACTTATTGTTTATCTGAAATTCAGTTTTAGCTGGATGTCCTGTATTTTGGTTTGCTAAATCTGGCAACTCTACAAGGAGAACCAGAGCCTCTCTTGCTTGTTTTTTTACTTTTTTTTTTTTTTAATGAACGCTAACAGAATTTCTTTCTGTTGGTATGAGGGAGGATTAAATACAAACCCATCTGATAGACACTTTCCCTGATAAATAAGAGGAAGGAGTCTTTGGAGGAAAGTAAGCCAAGCAGAGAGAAAGAGATATTTGAGCAGAAGAGATAATGACATGAGCTCCAGCTCCCATGTGTTGGCCCTGGTTCTTCACCTCTTCCTTTTGTACTATACACTGTCCCTAGCATCCTGTACTATACACTGTCCCTCACATCCAGGTATGTGAGCCAATAGATTGCTCATTCTTGCATGAGCAGTTATGAGTTGGGTGTTGTCACTTGTCATATCTGTGTCTCTCACACTCCTTTGGAGTGTGTGGCGCTGCTGTGCTGCCCCTGGCCTCCTCAGCTTCCCTGGTAGTGTGCACTTGGAGCTGCTCTCATGTGTGCCGGTGGGCGGTTGCTCTTTGTTAACACCACAGAGCCCTTCTCGGACAGTTTGCATGGATAAGAGAAGAAACTGGAACACACTTTCTTTTACCTACTGCATGGAGAAGCATTGGTGCCGGTAAGGAAAATGTTCTTTATTCTGGAAAACAGTGGAGTCCAAATTTACCAAAGTCTGAACACCAGAAGACAAATGCTTCCAGAGATATAAGAAACAGAAAGTAGGTACTTTGCTTCATGAATACATCAAGTAATTTTAAAAATCAAAGATAAACTGAACTTGTCAGTAGGAGTTCTCCAGGCAAGAAAGAAGTCTTCTTAAAAGAAGCCTTTAAAAAAGGAAAGTAAAACATAAAAATGAATGAGAAAACTGCAAGCAAACAATGAATACCTTCTTCTAGGTTTTGAGCACATTTTGATTAACTGTTAAGCTGAGTTCCCCATGAGTAAGTGGGTATCCATTGTAAGGGTCTGTCTAACTTATGGGCTTTCCCACTTGTATGGATGCAATGTCAGTTAGTTTCAGCTTCATGGGACATTTGTCAGAAACATGTGAAAGCTGTGTTCTAATATGGCTGCAGATTCCCTGAAAGACTTATGTTAAAATCTTTATCATCCCCTTCTGGAGAAAGTTGGAGGCACAACAGGATGAATTACCAGGCTAGGTTAAGGCCAAATATTAAGAATCGTAACATTTAACACAGTTAACCTATTAGGAAGGTTCAGAGTCTGTGTCAAAACCACAGATCGGTAGCTGAGTCTCAGATAAGACTGGACAGATTCAAGAAATCAACCCTCTGGACCAGAGACTTCGATAGTGTAAAATAAATAACTGTCCTTGAGAGCTAATATAGAGAGCAGAACCCACTGTTGGGGTTCCGACAAAAGAATAAGAATAAGGTAATTGGGGTGCTTGGATGGCTTAGTGGATAGAGCATGTGACTCTTGATCTTGGGGTTGTGAGTTTGAGCTCCACGTTTGGTGTAGAGATTACTTAAAAATATAAAATCTTAAAAAAAAAGAATAAGGTGATTAAAACCAGATTGATCTCTACAGTTTTCCCTGAGCAGAATCTAGCACGAACCTACTTATTTTGTTTGCCTTTTCTATTCCTTGTTATGTATAAGAATATTGTAGTCAAGACAGAGGCAGTTAGAGTGAATGTGGGGTAAAGTAGAGATTGGAGAAGGAAACATGGGGGTGAGGGTAAATAGTGTCTGCTGAATGCATTCCAGGAGGGTTCAAGAACATTATAAATAGTAATACATAGGATGCATTATCTTTCCTTTAGAAATAATCTGAAGACTTACAAAACATTCTGTATCCAAAATATTCATAAGACTTTTCACAAGAATATGAGAAATAAGGTACATATGATGAAATTGGTCCACAAAAGATTGGTGGCATGTTCAGAGTTACTTGACTAACAAATAGCACAGCCTGGACTCCAGCCCACAGTAGCCTGAATGATCTTTTATAGGAGTCTTCTCATTTTTGTGCCTGCTTAATTTTGATATCCCTTTCATTTAGAAACATGTGATGTGGCCTTCTGCTTACTGCCATATATCTGGTCTCTTTAAAAGAAAGAGCAGTATAGAGATAGGAACTGGGAGTGTCCAGAATGCCGGAATCAAACTAGGCATCAACAGAGGCAATGGTACAGGTGGTAGAAGAACACACCAGGACTTTAGAAATGACATTTTATTTATTTATTTATTTATTTATTTATTTATTTATTTATTTATTATTTTTTAGAGAGAGACTGGGGGAAGGGCAGAGGAAGAGACAGAGAGAGAATCTTATGCTGTGCATGGAGCCTGATGCGGGGCTTGATGATCTCACGATCGTGAGATTTTGTCCTGACCCAAAATCAAGAGTTGGACGCTAACCAACTGAGCCAGCCAGGTGCCCTAGAAGTGGCATTTTAGATGTCACTTAAAGTAAGACTTCGGAGAGTACCAGAACTAAGAAAGCAGATAGAAAGCCATGAAAACATGGACACTTGTTAGTAACAGTTAAGGTAAAGGGGATTGTTCTTGGTAATGACTGTGAACTCTGTCTGGTGGGAGTGAAAAATAAGAGGTGGGGTTCTCTGTGAGTTCCACAGATTCATCTATTAACATGGAGGGCAATCAAAAATAAGGTGACCCTCCTTGATTTCCATCATTTTAGCTCTGTAACATAATATGTGTTCACATATGCAAAGACACAATTAATGGCTAAAATTTTGAAAATGTGAAGATTGTAGCTCGTAAACGTGATCACTCACATTGGGATGTATGTACTTTTGGCAATAAAACAAGAACACATTTGTTAGAAATTAGATTCTGGGGCGCCTGGGTGGCCCAGTCGTTAAACGTCTGCCTTTGGCTCAGGGCGTGATCCCAGGGTCCTGGGATCGAGCCCTACATCAGACTCCTCTGCTATGAGCCTGCTTCTTCCTCTCCCACTCCCCCTGCTTGTGTTCCCTCTCTTGCTGGCTGTATCTCTCTGTCAAATAAATAAATAAAATCTTAAAAAAAAAAGAAATTAGATTCAGTTGGGATTGTTTAAAGGAATTCTGTAGGGTGGCACTGCCTCACATAAAACGAGACTAGTGCTTTAGCTTATGGCTTCAATTAAATGTTTTCCTACGGACAAGTTGCCACTGATTCTGGCCCATGAGATGTTTGTAGAAGCCTCTTGGCACTCTTCTTCCTGCTCTCTTTTTCCAGCTTTGAAGCTAAAAACAGTTGTATTGGAATTACAAGGGAAAGGCCAAAAGAATTTTTGACTTAATCTTGACATGGCTGAGCTACTGAGCTAATAAACAATGTCTTACTTTCAGGGTTTTTTTTTTTTTTATAATTTATTGTTTAAATTATTCCTAGTTAGGTATCTTATTACTTGCAGCTTACAGCATTTCTAACTGAATCCTGAATTCCTTTTGTGTTTTCTCTCTTTTAGCTTTCTATTGGTCTCTCTGTTTTGGAGATTTCTTAGGTTTTTTTGTCTGCCTGGCATTTGAATCCTCTTCCTGTGTGAGATGAGTCTTCGTGGGAGACAGAGCCAACTTTAAACTATAGAAATTAAAAATGCCGGATACCCACCTTCGGAACCTCACTTGAAGCTAGGGCTTAGGCAAATAAGGCTCTCTCCACTGGATGTACCTATACTAGGTTTTGAGTGGGGACCTAGTGACACAGAGAAACATGAAAAGGGGATTATTTTCTGATAAAGGATGTGTTTAAACAAAGTTGTACTCCTGGCGAATCAGTGAGTACAGTAGCTAGGACATTCAGTATTCTCACCCTTACGCAGGCAGGCCAAAGTTTCCTTGTCAGCCCAGTTCTACAGCCTGATTTGTAGCATTGTTTCAAGATGCATGGTTCCGAGCAGGATGGTCCAGCTTTCCTGGGGATTCAGAAAGCTATCCAATAGGGGTTTTTAATAAATTCTTTTTTGTCTCCCCTGTTTAATCAGTTATGGCTGGTTTTTCTCGCTTGCAACTAAAATCCCTGTTTGGTACATTTTCTTCTGTCTCCTCAGCCAAAGGGTAGAGGTCAGAGAAGAGACAGCCTAGCTAGTAGAAACAGCTTACCTTTTCTGCTTGAGTACAACAGTCACCTTCTACAAATGAATTAGCATGTTAAATTAGCTGACAGGAGAAAGGCAAGAGGAGGGCAAGAACCCCACACACATTTTTTTTGAACTAAAAATCAGGAAATTTGTGGCTTTAAGAGTTTGTATTGAATCTATTGATAATGTTTCCAGGATAGCTTTTAAGATGTTAATTTATATGTTTTTTCTATTTCTCTGATTGTGTTCTCATTCAAATAGGTAAGCAGGCTCTGTGCGTCTTTGTCTCAAGGAAAAATTGGGTATGAGAAAATGGAAGTTTCACTTCCACCCAGATATTCATTTTCTAACAATCCAGGCCTTTTGATGAAATTATGCTAGATGCCCTTAAGAATGACTCATGAGAGAGATGAAAGAGAAGAGTTTAATGTTCATGCTGAAGAGTTTCCTTTTGAGAGAAGTAAAAGGAGGGGAATTATTGTAAGATACCTCAGAGATCAGAGTAGGGACCCTGCTTGCTGTCAGTGCTGTGGTGGGAAAGTAAGACCTCAGGGAGGGATGTTCTGTAGATCCCAGACTTGTGAGGATTTCTCCATCCCCAGTGTGGCACACACAAGCTGTAAGCAGGAAGAAGGCTGGACCCAGAGGGACCATGTGGAATATGTCTAAGTGGTAACCACTGGGTAGATGGACATCCCCTGACTTAGATCGTAAGGGTGTGATCTTTCTTTTTCCTTGGCTTTAGGATCCATCCTCCTTGCTCAGTTGGTTTGGTTTGTTCTTGTACTCTGTAGGTGTTGGGCTACTTGGCTGAGATCATGCAAATCAGAGTCTATAAGAGATGATTTAGGATTCATTTTCTCTCTCTAGTCACTACAGGAAAAAGCTCCATCCTACTTTTTGGCCCCTGCGGAGGAAGGACTGGACTGTGTCAGTTTATTTTAGAGCTTGGGACAAACCAAAGAACTGAGCGTAATGGTAAGTCATTTTGATCAGAGACCTAACCAAGGATGAGCACTCATCAAAGTGCAAAGTGGAAAAGCAATCAAACCTTTCTCAATAGCATTTATTGTTATGTGAAAACATTGTAAGGTATAAATAATAGGCAAATAGTGTTTATTGTTTCTATTATAATTATTTTATTCTACTTCTTTGGTATAATCTGAAGGTGGCAGATTAAGAGTCACTGAAACCAAATATAAAGCTAAGACCGAAAAGGAGAGTTATATCTTTGGAATAATAATACAAAAACCTTTAACAAAAAAGGTTAGACCAATTCAGCTTAATCTTGGCTACATGGTAGCTTCCCTAGGAGGCTTCTAAGTAATAATGTCTGGCTCTACCAAGATCAATTAAATCAGCAGTTCTGGAGGTGAGACCAAAGTATTAGTAGTTTTTGAAAGTTTTTCAGGTGATTCTAACACAAATTTAGGATTGAGATCCAATGAGCTGTAGGAAGAGATATCAGGATTAGTCAACTACTAGATGATACAAGTAAAATGCCTGAATAATAGTGGATTAAATAAGATAGAAGTTTATTTCTCTCACCCAGGTGCCCCGTAGCATGATTTTAAAAACAAGTAATTTGAAATAGAGATTGTAGGCATGAATTTAAGACAAGAACCTTCATTATGATTTTGTATCTTTTCTGTACTCCAGTTTAGTTGTGTGGATGTAGGTGCAGAGCCAGTGAAGATATGAGTTTCTCAAGGTTGTAAGACAATAAGGTGACATGAGAAAGGAGCCAAAGAGTTGGGAGTACACAAAGGACGATTTGAATGACTGATTGTGGAATAAAAGCTGATGGCTAAAACTCTAGCCATTAAGGTCAGGTTGGTAATAGAAGGAAATAGGAGACAACAAAATAGCCCCTTCCCTTTAAGCAGCCTTCCTGGAAGTCCCAGACAGTTACGATTTATTGACCAGACATAGTCATGTACTATACATAGCTGTTAAGGGATTCTAGAAAATCTGTTCTTTAATTCTGAGGGGCAATGTGCCATGCTTAAAAAAACATGCTATTTACTAGGGAAGGAAGGGAGAATGCATGTAGAAAGCAACTACCCTTATCTATCACTGTATGAAATAGTGTCCTGTGTAGTGAGTCTTTTTGGGAAAGGACTACAGAGGAAGTTGTTTTAGCCTGGAGAAAGGCAATAGTCTCCTTTACTCAAAGCTAGGCACAAGGCCATTTTGGCAAAAATATGGGTGAGACAGCAGCATTTTTTTTTTCCTCATCCATTCATCATCTTCTTTCTCAGGCATGCTTATCTTTCAGGTCATAAGAATCTTCATGCATTTCTCATCCCTTTACTTACAGAAGCCTTTTTCAGGAAAAAATCTCATAACCCAATTTCATTATGGTTTAAATGATTGATAAAGTTTAGAGTCACTCATTTGAGCAGTGTAAACATTTTTAAAGGGGATGAAACCTTAAGCTAAAAGATATGACATCTCATTGGAATGGGTTCCTAGCTGAGGAAGCAGAAATAATTTAAGGGCTTTGGGGAGCTTCCTGTAGCCTCTGTTAATAACACCATCTTGGCCATTCCTATCTGAATGTTCCTAAGGATATCACTGGCCAGAGCTACATGGTTCAGTCTTTCAGACTGTCAGTCTGGCAACAGTTATTAAATTCTGTTTGAGACCAAATAAAAAGGAGCATTTTGCAATTGGATTGAATAAAGGTTAATAGCATAAAAGATGCAGAAATCACGATCAGATAACCGTGGGATTCAGACTTCTCACAACTCAATCAGTGAATGCTAGGAAGTTGAGTTAACCTCATGGCATCCAGCAGAATTGGCCCAGGACATGGTTTTGCTTGTGACAGAAGCACATTTCCGTTTATGCTCATTGAATAGCCAAATAGAATTGACTGATGGTTTGCCACATGCCACCAAGAGATATCTTAGCACATCTGATAGACTACAGAATAGGGATGCTGCTTAACATGAATTTTATTGCATCTCAGCACCTGCTCCAGCCAACAGTCATTACTATCTAGGGGAGGCTGTGCTCAGATTATCATTATTCCTGTATCTTTGCATTTGTATTCTGCCGACTACTGTGCAAGGTAAAATTGATAAATGGAGGGACTGATTGTGAGTGGCAGAAACCTGTGGCTGCATGTCCTTTGCAAGCCTGGAATATTAAGAAAGATTGGGGAGGGGGTTGTTTATGTAATTGGAATCATTGTCTAGGTATACTGGCCTTTCTGTCTCTCTCTCATTCAGCCTCTTTCCTTCCCACCCTCCCTACCCTATCTCTCTCTGTCTCTCTTGTCCATTAATTTTTGTGAGGATTTTTTTTACTTTAATAAGAGAGAGGGGAAATACCATATATAACCAGGATGAAAATTATCAGGCAAAAAATCCAAAAATCTGACCAATCAGATAAGTGCCAAAATTGTAGAATCCCATGTATTAGAGTTAGCGATAATATTCATTCAGGATAGCCAGATCAGTCATTGAGATATTAAAATAGCACCTTACCAAATGGTCTCTCTCTCTCTCTATATATATATATAATATATATTATATATATATATTATATATATATATAGACCCATGCCCTCTGAATATATCCTTGCCACAAAGTCTCTTGGTGGGTTCTTAAGGGTCCTAAGACCCTTAAAATTGCCTCAATATCTAGAAACTAAAGAGTTAGACCTTGGAATGGCAGGGGGCAGGAGGAAGCAGCTCCTTGTCTAATTCTATTGTTCTAAACCTGTGTCCCATCAGTTGTTAACTGCTAGAATTTCTAACTGCTAGGATGCCCTTCAAAGACTCACACAGAAAAGGTTGCTGTAGGTAGGAAAAATAAAATGTGCTGCTCCTATGTAATATACTTGCTGTTTGTTCTTAGGTACAAAACCGGGCACTTAGCTCTCTTGGGCGTTTGCTGAAAAACCGAATCAATAGTCTTTTGCTTATCAGACTGTCTTTTTTAAGGCAGGGAATAGTGACTCTATCGGAGTGGATAAGAAAAAGCAAAAGGACATGCTCAATCCACTGGTCAAGAACCCCTACAGATCTAAGTGACAATTCAACTTATTATATGTGACCTGTTATAACTCTTGTAGTTTGCTCGTTAACCTGTAAAATGGATTTACTACTGCATATCATTATTTGTAGGTGTCCTTTTATCGAGAAGGTCCCTGGAACTCCCAGAGGGATTCAAACTTTACCTTTTGGATATTTCTTCCCTCCAGAATTCAATAGGCATAAAAATGTTTCATATCTTTGGCAGAATTCATGTCTTTTAGTCATAGTTAACAATAGTATTCTTGACAGAAACTGCATCCTCTGCCACTTTATTATGTGCATTTCTTTGAGCCATTTGTACGCTGTGTGTGATTGGGTCTGTACAGATTAAAATAGCACCGAGAGAGCCAATTTAGGGCTTGGGATGAGTGAGCCTGAGCAGTAGAGACATTCTGGCACACACACACGTCGTAAATCCCGTTGTTAAGTTTGCAGTGGGTGTGATGAAATGTGCAGCTCAGGCACTTTACCCTCGTTAGTGCAAAAGTAAATTGTTAGGGCTCTCACAGAGCTCCGAGGGCCATAAAGGAGGAGAGGGAATGGAAAAGATTTTCTGAAGTCTGATAGCTGTCCCTCTTGGTATCTCAAGATGCAATACACCAGTCAGAAAGGCTAACATCTTTGCTGATTTTAGCCTTGTATGCTAATTGAATACATGGTATTGTGAAGTTAAAGAAAATCTGAATGGCTTTCAGCACATTCAAAATGAAATAGAAACTAGAAACAAGCCTTCTATAAACAGTTCATTGACGAGATATGGGAAATGATGGAAAATTGCTGTAAAAATTAGGTTCACGATGGCATGCTTAGGAATTAAATATCTATTTTCTCCTAAAATTCATATTGTTAAATAACAAACATATTGACCTTATATGGTCATCTGTTAGAGCAATGTTTCTCAACTTCACAGGAACATTAGAATCTCCTGGGGAGGTTGAAAAAATACTGATACCTTGGTCCTACCCAAAGAGATTCTAATTTTTTGGTCTGAGCATCAGAGTTTTGTAAGTCTCTCTGGTGAATTAAAAAAATTTTTTTCCCATCTTTATTGAGGTGTATTTGGCAAATAAAATTGTAATGTATTTAAAGTATATGACGTGATGATTTGATATATGTATACATTGTGAAGGGGTTCACACAGTCAACATTAATACATCCATTGCCTCATGTAGTTACTTTTTGTTGGAATGGGGAAAACCCTTGAGATCCAACTCTCTTAGCAAATTCCAGTTCTACAACACATGTCCATGCTATACATTAGAGCCTTAGAACTAACTCATCTCATGACTGACAGTTTATACCATTTACCAGAGATTTCACCCAACCCCCAGTCCCTGGCAACTACCATCCTACTCTCTGTTTCTGTGAGTTCAACTTTTATCCACGTATAAGTGATACCATGCAATGTGTCTTTGTCTGGCTCATTTCACTTAGCATGGTGTCCTCTAGGTTCATCCATGTTGTGAAGTCCAGGTTGAGAACCATCAGGTGAGAACCACTTTGGACCGTTTATCAGGTACCTTAATGACACAAATGCTTTAAGTAAGACATCATTCCTTTATAGCCTGTATATTTTTAATACACATACACTCAAACTATAAGTGATTCAGGAAATCATTGTTTTAAAACTTTTAAGGCTTAGAAACATTTAAATTAATGGATTGAATTTTTAATGCAATATATCTAGAAATATTGTTTCATAGCTTAGTTTAAAATTGTAGTGCATAAAGTTTAGAGAAATTCAGAATTGTTTTTGGATTTTATACTATCCTTAAGAAAACAAAACTTCTGAGTACATACAGTTAATAGTTTTAATGGGAAATGTTTTTCTTCAGGTATTTGGCAAGATTAAAGGTATTTCTATGTAACAAAGTAGTATTTGTTTCTCAATGGGAGAGAGAGACAATAATCTCTAGATAGAAGATAATAGCAGTTGAATGCTGATGAAGGTTTGACTGATTTGATTGCAGTTAATTAAGAACCTGGGAGTTTCTGAGAATCAAACCTGCTTTATATCAGAGGTGATGGGGATCATTTTGACACTTCAAACAGTCTCTGAGTTGAGTGAAGTCTGTTGGATTTTTGAGGTCAGAAAAAGGCTTTGATGCAATTATTTATCATTGCTTGGCTACTAGCATGAAGAATAAATTCAGTTCATTAGTAACTTAAAGCACTATTAGTGGGGCCTATTTAGGGTGCCCATTAAAAGCATTATGGGACATTTTTTCTTCTTCCAGAAACAAATCACCTTTCTTGCCTGTCTTTGTTAAATCTGACTAGGAAACAAAAACGTAAATATTTAAACTGATTTTTCATTCTTTAATAAGTCAATAAGGTTCCAAGGCTAGACATTCTGAGGTGGCCCTCATCTCCTAGGGATCTACTTCCATTGTAGCATTTATGAGGAAGAAGGTTATTTGGAGAAAACTATGTACCAGTTTACACTGGGGAATAGCCTGATGGTTGATGGACAGCAGTGTCTCCATGTTCCCAGCAATGTTTTTTAGAACTAAAAATAGAGCGTTTCTGTGTTTGTTTTTGTTTTGTTATTTTTTTCGTGAGTTTTCCCTATTTTATTCTCTTTAAAAGTTGAATTAAAATTGACATACAGCTATTATATTGATTTCAGGCATGCAAGATAGTGATTTGATATTTTTACATATTTGGAAATGATCACCATGATAGGTCTAGTTATCATATGTTAAATGTAAAGTTGTTGCACTATTATTGATTAAATTGCCTATGAAATATATTATATCTCTGTGACTTATTTATTTTATACCTGAAAGTTTGTACTTCTTAATCTTCTTTACCTATTTCTCCTGTCCCCTTACTCCCTGGCAACCACTAGTTTGTTCTCCATGTCTAGGAGTCTGGTTTGTTTGTTCATTTATTTTGTGTTTTTAGATTCCTCATGTTAAGTGAAGTCATACATTATTTATCTTCCTGACTTATTTCACTTAGAATAATACACTCTAGGTCCATCCATGTTGTTGCAAATGACGAGATTTCATTCTTTTTTATGGGCTGAGTAATATTCCATGGTATGTATGTATGCATGTATGTATACACACACACACACACACATCTTCTTTACCCTTTCATCTATTGGTGGACACTTAGGTTTCTTCCATACCTTCACTGTTGTAAGTAGTGCTGCTGTGAACATAGGGGTACATACATCTTTTCGAATTGTGTTGCATTTTCGTTTTGTTCATTGTTTCCTTCACTGCATAAAAGCTTTTTAATTTGATGTAGTCCTATTTGTCTGCTTTTGTTGCTCCTGCTTGAGGAGACATCCCCCAAAAAAGTATTGCCAAACCCATGTCAAAGAGCTTACTGCCTATGTTTTTTTTTTAATATTTTATTTATTTATTTGACAGAGATAGAGACAGCCAGCGAGAGAGGGAACACAAGCAGGGGGAGTGAGAGAGGAAGAAGCAGGCTCACAGCAGAGGAAGCCTGATGTGGGGCTCGATCCCATAACACCGGGATCATGCCCTGAGCCGAAGGCAGACGCTTAACCGCTGTGCCACCCAGGTGCCCCTGCCTATGTTTTCTCCTAGGAGTTCTATCCTTTCAGGTCTTACATTCCAATATTTTAATGCACTTTGAGTTTATTTTTGTATATAGTGTAAGAAAATGGTCCAGTTTCATACTTTTGCATGCAGCAGTCTAGTTTTCCCAACACCATTTGTTGAAGAGACTGTCTTTTCCCCATTGTACATTCTTGCCTCCTTTGTGGAAAATTAATTGACCATGAAAGTGTGGGTTTATTTGTGGGCTCTCTGTTTCTGTTCCATTGATCTATGTGTCTGTTTCTGTGTTAGTGCCATACTGTTTTGATTATTATAGCTTAAACCAGTGAGTGAAACCAGTGAGTGAAAAATAGCACAGTTCTTGAGAATGCAGTTCCCTAATACAAGAGGTTTTCGATTTATGAATAGTTATGAAACAAACTGTTCACTTTACAAGAGAATCAGTAAAAGCTATTGCAAGGCATATTTAGAGGAGCTGATGTTATTGTCCTCAAATCAATCTCTAAAGGCAAAGTGAATCCCTAAGGATTTTTCCTTCTTTCTCATAATAAATTCTGTATTTAATTTACTCAACTTATGTGATGCTTAATTTTATGTGTCAACCATACTGGGCTAAGGAATGCCCAGATAGCTGGTAAAACATTGTTTTTGGTGTGTCTCTCAGGGTGTTTTTGGAAGAGATGAACATTTGGATTAGTAGACTAAGTAAAGAAGATTGCCTCTACCATGGCAAGTAGGAATCATCTAATCCATTGAGGGCCAGAATAGAGGGGGAAAAAAAAAGATGGAAGAAGGACAAATTTGCCCTATTTGTTTGAAGTGGAATATCCATCTTCTGCCCACATACATCAGTGCCCTTGATTCTCAGACCTTTGGACGAGAATTGGGACTTAACACTGTCGGCTTCTCTGATTCTCAAGTCTTCAAACTCAGCTGATTACACCACTGGTTTCCTGGTTCTCCAACTTGTTGACTGTGTAACTTCTTGGTCTCCATAATTTGATTCCTATAATGAGCTTCCTTTTGTATATATCTATATATATCCTATTTGTTCTCTTTCTCTGGAGAACCCTAATATATTGGCTTATACATCAAAGAAATCAGGGACCTTGAAAATCATCCTGAATTTTCTCCTGTTTCTAATCTAATGGGATGTAAGGCTTGAATGTTGGAGGTGCTCAACAGAGAAGTTTTTGAGTGAAGAGAAGGAGTAATAAGCCAGGGCTTACAGAAATAAAAAGGGGAAAATGGTGATTATCAAGAAGGGGCCTTCACCAATCAACTACCATTTCTTTTTCTTCTAGTGAGATCTAGTCTTCATCGTTCATAACCAGACCATGCCTGAGACCTAACAAGTGGTACTTCTCTGTTTCCCTGTACTTGTAAGCACTGTTCAACATTGATTTCTTTTATTCCATCTTGTATTCTGATATGAGGATTTTGAATTGCCTTTTCTCCTTAGCAACACAATTTTAAAAGCTGGGCTTAGGAAGTCATGAGATATGGATTTAAAGAATGTAGCACAACACATAGCACCTGGGAAATACTCAGTAAATAGCTGTTATTATCACTTATAGTATCATAGTGCCCACATCTTATCCATTTCTTGGTTTTTTTTTTAAAGATTTTTTTTTTTTATTTGTCAGAGAGAGAGAGAGCACAAGCAGGGAGAGCGGCAGGCAGAAGGAGAAGCAGGCTTCCCCCTCAGCAAGGAGCCCAAAGTGGGTCTCGATCCCAGAACTCTGGGATCATGACCTGAGCCGAAGGCAGACGCTTAATCAGTTGAGCCACCCAGGCATCCCATCCATTTCTTGTTTTACATCCAAGTAAACTGCAGTCCTGTGAGTTAAGAGATTTCCCTAAAATAAAATTAAGAACTATACCAGAAGTGGGTCAGACACAGGTTCTTCTGAAACTTGATCTAATGCATTTTAAAGCATATTTTGTGAACTTCTTGCTCACATGGTACCCTACGACAGAGGCAGTATTATGATTCTTACCAAATCTTGTTTCATTTTCCTCTTCCTGGGCACACAGTACTGTATTTTCTGGTCTTCTTATGTTGGGAACATAGGGATTAATTTCTGGACAGTGGGATGTGGTTAGAATTGATTTAAGCTGGTTTCAGGACTTGCACGTAAAAATACCCTACATGATCCTATCCCCCAGCTTCCATTTCCCTGCTGTGGTGACCTTGTGTTCCAGATGTATAGCTACATAATGGCAGGAGCACAGATCCTTAAAGTCACAGCTTGCAGCAGAGCCATTGAGGAGAACAATCTAGCTTTCACAGGTAATAAGAGAAAAATAGCGTTTGTTGTGTTAAACCACTAAGATTTCAGTATTTGTTTGTTACTTCAGTGTAGTGTATTCTATCTGCATAGCCTGTGACAGGTTGTGGGTTTCTATCCAAATGTTTTTTTAATCTACTATACAAACCTCATTTGTCCCTTCTGTTTTCAGTGGTTAAACAACCCATGACTACTTTTAATTGTAAGGAATACTGATTAATTTGCCCTGTGTTTTTTATTTCTGTCTTCATTTAACTTACTTGTAGATCAGCTCTGACCATTGGCAAATTTCTGATGGATTCTTTGCCTCAGTTTCCTCAATATGAAATAGAAATAATGTTTCCCTATTTATTACTCGAGGCTGTCAAAAAGATGAATGAGTTGATAATTATTAGAAAAGTAGTATGTAAGCATAGAGCATTATATTATTATCAGGTTATTCTCATAAGAGCAGTAAAAAGTGTTCCTTTGCTATAGATCTGGGAAATGTTATGAAGGAAAGATTTATAATTTGTTCAGTGATTTGTTGTTTT
Organism: Ailuropoda melanoleuca; assembly: GCF_002007445.2. NCBI lineage: Eukaryota > Metazoa > Chordata > Mammalia > Carnivora > Ursidae > Ailuropoda > Ailuropoda melanoleuca. The sequence continues at coordinate 53,547,087 of NC_048218.1, forward strand.
TTTTTTTTTGGTAGAATTGGAATAATTCCTTTAGGTTATGTAGATAATCTACTAATCTTAAAACTCTTAGGCATCTTAACATGTCTACATGAATATTTAAAATGCTTCAGGCACTGATATTAAGAATGTTATATGAGATAAAGTGATTGATACAAAGAAAAGAATGGGTAGTTTTTTGTGCAGTTTCATATTGCAGTACAAGTATGAAGTTGATTCTAGCCTAGCCATGAATAAAAAATAGTTATATACCTAGAGGCTTAGTGAACCTTGTAAAAAAAAATAATATGAATAATGGTTGATCCTACAAGGAGACCAGACTTTAAAATTTTAATTCTTAATAAGAAATATGTCATATTTTAAAGTAGTGTTAATATTTAGCCATAATTAGTCTTTAAACTTAGGTGATTTTGTAAAATATTCTTTGTGCTCTTCTTGAACCATAAATTAATTATGCAAGCCATATTTATTTTTAACTTTGAGACAATTGTAAATTGTCCTCAAATAGATTTAATCTATAATATATTTAACCATATTAGTCAGGGGTTAAAAATAGAGTAATAGAATTAATCACAAAATAATAGTGTCCTTGCTTCATACATCTACCTGATTTGTAGATGAGCTAACTTCCCTAAAATTCCTTTCAAATGATTTTGTTAATCCTTAGAAAGTGGTCAATATATGCGGCACTGACCTCTGCACTTGGCAATCCATGATGTTGGACTTTTCTCCCCTTCACCATTGGCTCAGTGGTGATATGTCCTGTCTTGTTGGTATCTAAAACAGGAGCCAGGCTACCAGTGAGCCTCAAAGTGTCACCTGTTTTGGCACTGATGCCTGCAGACATGCTCTGAGGTTGCTAACATCTGATGCTTTAGGGTGCTGATGTTTGCACAATGCTCTTTGTGTCCAGGAAGGCTTGGCACGAAGAGGCTTCTGCAGCCAGCATTGCTGAAACTACCATGATGGCAAGAGTTCAGTTACTGTTGGTGACAGCCAGGATCTCCACTTAGGCTGATAATGGCTAATATTTAGGGTGACGCTTTCATGACAGAGATGTGGTGAAACAGCTTGTTTGGGTTTTTCCCTCTTTTGCTGTAGTTTCTTTTACTGGTAATTCAGGTATGAGTCCTTAGAACAGAGCCTGGGCAAAGAACAAACCTCATCAGTAGTGATCATGCTAACTTCAGAATCCCCCCAGCAGTCTGACTCTTGCCTTTGGTCCCGTGACAGACAGCCTCAATTCTGTCTTCCTTTTGGGAATTCATAATTTACCATTCAACCTTCTTTATCTTTGGAAACCTGAAAATGATGTGGACATGTAATGATGACTGGACAGTTGGGAAACTGAATAATCGCTAAACCATCCTGACTTTCTGGAAAACTATGTTGAAGAAATATAAATTGACCGGGTGATGGGTGTTAAGGAGGGCTTGTGTTGTTAAGAGCACTGGGTGTTAAATGCAACTAATGAATTGTTGAGCACTACAACAAAAAATTATGATGTACTATATGCTGACTAACTGAACATAATAAAAAAAAATAAAATAAAAGGAAAAATAAATAAATAAATTTAATCCCAATCAAAAAAAAAAGAAAGAAAGAAAAAGAAAAAGTATGAATTAACTAGAATCTCAAGTGGGGCCTTCTGCCTTCTACCCTGTACATGTCTCTTGGATACACTTTCTTGTATAACTAGATTGGGGGCTATTAGAAGAATGGAGGAGTCAGGGAACATTTGTTTGTGTGTGTGTTTTAAGAATCGGTGATACTAGACCATATTTAATTGGAATTACTCAGTAGAGCAGTCAAGGCTGAAGGGATAGAAGAGCCTTGGAGTGTTATCGGAATAAATTCCAGATATAGGGGAGGCCTCCGCAAGAGCACTGGGCATAACCAGGCTTCAATAGCAGGATGGACTCTTGTACTCTCTTATATTAGGTGATTGCACAGCAAGAGCTTTGTATGTAATTTTTCTACTGCATTCTTGCCAAGCTCATTTCCACTCCTTCTAGATGCTATGCAGTAACACCTTTCCTTACATCTCTCCCTCCCCCTTTGGTTCAGGTGCTCCTCATATGTGTTCAGCCCCATACAAAGGCTAGTTCTGTCATAGAGCTTTTCACACTTTATGATAATCAGTAATAATTTGTATCCTTCCCAGTTGCCCCTACTAGGTTGTAAACTCCTTGAGGACTTTTTCTAATTTGTTTTATTTTTTTTTTATTATGGTGAAATATATGTAACATAAATTTACTGTTTTAACCATTTTTAGGTGTTCACTTATGTGGTAAGTGCATTCATGTTGCTGTGCAGCCATCACCACCATCCATCCCCAGAGCTTTCTGGCTTCCCCAGCTGAAAATCTGTGTCCCTTAAACATTAACGCTCCATTCTCCCATTCTCCCATCCCTTAGCCCATGGCCAACGCCATTTAATTTGTTTTTATAGTCTCAGGGATGAACATGGGGCCTGTCATATAATAGGTGGGCAGTAAGTGTTTGTTCAGTAAATGAGTAAACGTACCCATTAATTTTTGTTAATTTTTCAGTGGAAATATGGGTCAGTGCCTTTAAATTTGGAGTGATTATCTTATCTGCATATTAGTCAAATGAAATTTGGTATATCAAAATTTATTCTAATCACATTGTGCCCTTTTTTGATGAAATAACATAATGATTAAAGAAAGGACTGAATAGAAGTGGATGACAATCAACCTCAAAAGATGGATACGTGCAAAACAGAGCATTCAGATCATTAAAAAATATAAACACAAAGGAATTCAATTGTCGGTAACCTTTACAAAGTAAGTACAAGAACAAAAATAATCACCAGTTTCAGAAAAATGCCAAATAAATGACAGTGTCAGCTATCATAATTATGGAATTAGGGCAAAAGAAAAAGATTACACAAGTTGAGCTTTTTTTGTTGTTGCAATGACATTGTTATTCCATGATTGGGCTGTAGTCATTGCCTAGAAATGACAGTAAAAAATAAGAAGGTTGAACCCAATCAAGTTATTTGGTTTTAATGAATAATTAGATTGTTGTTTGGAAAAGTAAGCAGTATTATTTCACAACTCTATAGTACTTTCTTTAATTCATTGTTTGAAAAACATACAGAGCTTGAAAGCAGCTAGCTCTAAAATATTTTTGAACTTGGTGCTTTTGATAGCATCATATTTACTGGAATTAAAAAAAAATAACTAAAAAGTATGAGCTTTCTGAGTGTCATAGGTGTAGTTGCAATAATAAGCGAATGACAACAGGAAGATCCTTCCAGAACAAGAAATTCACGTTGGCATTGGTAGAGGCAGGGTTCCTGTGTTCCTCTGTGCTTGAGGTTAATAGGTGCAGATTGACATTAAGGATGCAGTGTCAACTCAGCTTCCTTCAAAATCTAGGTTGATCTCTGGAGTCACAGAGAGAAAAAAAAAATCTAAAGCAAAGTGTGTTTCCAGGGATAAAAGTCAATTACGTGAAATTGATACATGTTCCCAACAATGAAAGGAGAAAATCTGGTCAAAGGTTGGAGTGTTGGGGTGCCGGGGTGGCTCAGTCGTTAAGCGTCTGCCTTCGGCTCAGGGCGTGATCCCGGCGTTCTGGGATCGAGCCCCACATCAGGCTCCTCTGCTATGAGCCTGCTTCTTCCTCTCCCAGTCCCCCTGCTTGTGTTCCCTCTCTCGCTGGCTATCTATCTCTGTCAAATAAGTAAATAAAAAATCTTAAAAAAAAAAAAAGGTTGGAGTGTTAGGGGGAAAGAGAACATTTACAACAAAGTTATGCAAATGTATGAGTTCAACCAGATTCCTTCCAGTTTCATAGAAGTGGTTTTTTTTTAATGTGAAATAATGCCTTAAAATTTAGAAAGCTATGTAACCTTTAATTTGAGAAATGATTTAGACCATTTACTAGATTTAAATAATAACTTAGAAGTAGCAGGTACTGTAGAGATGCTGGGTTTTAAATGGCTGGGTAGATTTTAGTTTGGTTGCTTACCAGCTGTGAGACTTACACTAAGATCTTCAATTTTTCTGAGTTTTAGTATTCTTTTCTGTAAAATGAGAAGATTCAGCTAGATAATCAACGAAACCCCAAAGCTCTGTGATATTTATAAACAGAACAGACATTACATTGTTGTTTCTTTCTTACATCAACTTCATCAAGTTTTGGAAGTAGCATCAGATGTATGAAATTGAATCTACTGAATTGTCTCTGAACTTCCATGTTGCATATGTTACAAATGATTTCAGCTCTGTACATCTGGCTTATAAAGTATTGAGTTATCAACTTTGATTGACATGCTTAAGTTCATTAGAGAGCTCACATCCTAAGACACACAGTAGAATTGGGTTCTATTTTTCTCATTTCTGAAGGACAATTTATAGTGCAAAGATTAAACACTTTTCTTCCTGAAGATAATGAGAATTGATTTCTTTACCCCCTATCAAGCTTTCAAGTTCCAGGAGAGGAACTTTTTAAAAAATTGTAGTCTTTCTGAGCCTCCAAGGTATTGGAGGCATTATGCCATTTAAATGATGGAAACCCGTGTATACCTCATTCTACTCTTTTGTACAAGTAAATACTACTTCAGGGACCTTAAACTTTAAAGTAAAAGCTTCATCTCAATCTTTACCTTCATAAAATTTATAAAGATTGAATGTAGGGCTGACTTTGTATCTGAGAACCTTGAACAGTTTGTGCACGGGAGGCCAAAGTTTTTTTTTTAAAGTGAACATTTTCTGTTTTTTAAAATTATATTTTTAAATTGTCTTCATTGTGCACTCAGAATTCCTTATTTTTTAGATCTCTGAGTTAAACGATAGGGAAAAAGTCTGGAGATGAATATGTATGGATTTTGTTTTTAGAAAGTCCTAAAAGACTTGTCTTCTGCCATCTCACTATTGAAACATGTATAACCAAATTTAGTGTCCACTTGAGTTGATTTGCTCATTTCTGATGATCACTAACTTTTTTTTTTTAATACCAGTTCTTTAGAAGTATCCTCTTCTCAAAGTTAAGCAACGCCTTTCAGTTTTGGTGACCTTTGAAATTGTTGCCTAGACACCATTTTCCTGGATGCCCTAAAAGTACCGTATACCTTTAATGACCTTCCTCATATAAATTTTTTTTTAGTATAAAAGTATAATGAAGGTGTCTAGCTTTACTAAACATGAGAACATAATAGCGAGTATGTGTAACCCTTGGTGCCTGGACCTATGCCTTAGGGGCCTTCTGATTCTAGGAAGATCTGACTACCCTCATTTATAAGAAACATTTAGTGCCACAAATACATTTGCCAGTTTTTGGATCATTTCAGTATCAACTACAAAGACCAGCTACTGGCTCTGAGGTCCTCTACCATTTCCTACACATCCATAGTGCTACCTCCCTTTCTTCCCTCTCTCAAACTAATTTTACCAAAAGGGAAAATTAAGGAGATACTTTGGGTGTCTCAGGCAGACGTTCACTGAAAATAGCCCTTGATGACATCTATTGACAAGGTTTAAGTAGTTTGTATTTATTTCCCTTTCTTTCTAAAGACTTATGGCTTAGCTTTTCTAACAACATATGTGGATTTTTTGCTATAGCAAACATCAGATTTTCTTGCCTTACTTTTGTTTCAAAAATTTAAGAAACTGGTTTCTGCTGCTTGAGATTTGCCAACTTGTCATGGCCCAAATGTTTATATTTTCCTCAAATTCATATGTTGAAACCCTACCCCCCCCCCAATTTGATGGTATTGGAGGTGGGGACTTGGGAAAATAATTAGGATTAGCTGAGATCCTGAGTGAGGGTGGAACCCTCAGGAATGTGATTAGTGTACTTATAAGAGTTACCAGAGAGCTTGCTGCTTCTGCTCAGCTCTCTGCTAAGTGATTGGCAGTCTACTGCCTGGGAGAGGGTTGTCACGAGAACTTGATCATGCTGGCACCCTGATCTCAGCCTTCCAGCCTTTATAACTGTGAGAAACTGAGTTTCTATTGTTATAAGCCACCCAATCTATGATACTCTGTTATAGCAGCCTGAACTAAGACAGCACTCAAACTGTCTGGAGTCCATCTCTTTTCATCCCTTTCTCATTTGCCTTCTCCCTCTTGGACTTGCCTATGAACAGACACAGATGATTGGTGCAGGCAAATCCCTACTGCAGTAGGTCCTGCTCCCTCCAAGTTCTCATGTGAAAAGGCATAAATGAGTCAAGCCACTCACCTCTGCATCTCTGTCTTCAATTCAGAAAGGAAGTATAGCTAGCTCTGTTTCAGCCCTGGGTGTGAGCTGTGCTTTCCAAATCTGCTTTGTTGTTAATAAAGGCTGTACTTGGACCTGCGCTAGGCTTTTGGGCTCTGATTTTACAGTTGGCAGGATCCTCACAAGGGAGATCAGGTAATTGATTAGCATGCCACAACTTTGGAATAGTACATATTATTCTATATCAGTAAATACTCAGTTTTTGTCTTGGTTTATCCAGAGATGTTCTGGAATTGATCACTGATTCAGTATGTTTTGGAGTTTGTGTCTTGATCATTGGTTTAAGCTCAAAAGATAGAGGAAACATCAATCTGCTTGCTTTATTCTATTCTACAGCAGTGTGGGTGGTCAAGACATGATGGTCAGGGTTTATCTTGTCTGCTTATCAATCTATCCTTTATCTTTAGCAAAGAGGAAGCTTCCAATTAACATAAAGCCTTCAGGAAAGAAGTTGAAACAGCAGGCTATATTAGTAAGTGAGAGGATGGTCATAATCAGCAGATGAGTGTTGTCCTAACTTTGAGGGGGTCATCTCATCCTTGTCTTTCACTTGACCCACAGCACTAGAGACACATACATAAAGAATCACAGACAAAAATACAGAAAATTGCACACAGAGACATACACATAAACCTTCATTGATAAACACAGTCACTCACAGACACACATATAGGGTTGATTTTCCGCTTGAAACCATTGCTTATACCTATCTCCAAATCACATCACTCATTACCCACACCCACCCACCACCAGATGAACTGTCTAGGTAAAGCCAACCTTTGAATTCAGAAAATTCTGCTAACTCTCTGAGGTCTTTAATGCCTTAGGCATTGATCTCTTCTTCCTCTGTACCATAAAATTCTCACTTAATGATTTAAAAAAATTGCTTCCAGAGTAATAATTTTCTCTTTACAAGTAAATTGTTTGCTGCATGGAAGAAGGAGACCCTTTTATAGCTGGTTTTATATTGACCATCGGGCCCCAAAAGGCTAAGAATAAAAGATTTGATAGAGTTGAGGTGGTTGTGAGGGTATGGGGAATGACCCAGGAATACCACAGGCAGGCAACAGATACTCATTCACCTCTAAGTAAATCAGCACCTTCTGTGCCTTAGGCTCTGTGGGAAGTTCCAGGGTTATCCTCTGTAACAGGTTAAGACATATGGCGTTTATACAGTCAGAATTTAAGTCTAGTGGGGAATGAGGTATAAAGCATTAAAAAATATAAAGCAGAAACTAGTGAAGCTAGTACTATGAGGTTTCAGCAATTACTATACACCTTTTCTATTTTCCCTTTTATCCATTTTTTTTTTAAATTGAGCATAGTTGACACGCTGTGTTACGTTAGTTTTCAGGTGTGCAACTCTACTAATCTATTCTTATTACACAAAAAGTAAAACAACATTAGCATCTCCCTAAATAAACCCTTTTTAAACTGCAAAATAACTGGGTAATATGTAACATCACATAGAGCAAAATGTCATTTATATTGAACCAAACTTCCACAAACAAATAAGATAATATGGCTGCACTATAAACTAATCAGGGTACAATCTATTGCTTGCTTTTCAAAATCGAGTGATATTTACATTTAGCACAAATTAGCATATTAGCACACAAAACAGTTCTCCAAATGAAAGAAGATTTGATGCCCAGTTTAATCCGCTAAGTGGTTGTAAAACAAATGTTACCTTTAATGTTATAAATAAAAAAGTATAATCACTTGCATTAATCTACCTTATGTTTATGCAAACTGGAGATAATTGACATCTATTTAAGGAGCATAAGGATTACAAAAGATTATACTGACACTTGTAAACTGTAATTGTCACCTTCTATTAATGGCAACATGAGTTTACTGCAAATATATTTCTCTGCTAATTACTTATAATTGAGATAATAATCCACGGGATAAATGGATTTTTTCCTTAAATCTTACTTAACTCCTTCATACATACATTTTAATTTTATAGTATAAGCTCAATCCCTGGTTTATGTACTAACTACAGCAAGAACAGATTTTTTAAAAAATCGGCCACTGCTTCTGGGGGCAGGCAAACAGGAAGCAGAGCTGGGGATCCCAGGGCCTGGGGAGGTCCATCTGTTGAGTCAAAGAGGTTAGATGGCCAATGGCTTTTCAGGAAAAGCCTGTGGATGCGTTCACAAGCTAGAGAGCTAACTAACCTAATGATGGGTGAGCTCATTAGGGTCAGCATTTCCTTTATGACCAGCAGTTTGATTATAGGCATTTATTTTTCTTTCAGTACTTAAGTCACCAGTGTCTGCAATGTTGCCCACCTGAAGGAATCCATTTTTATGTAGCTTCCCCAGCAGCTGGGGTCTTATTTTTTAAAAGCTTGTTTTCCTCAGAAAAATCTAACCATTCAGTAGCCAAGATTAATGAATGAAGGAACGAATGGACTAAATATTTATAATGTGAAGGTGATAAGAATTAATGATGGAGCAAATTCTCACTTCTTTCAGGCAATTATTGTTGAAACGATGAATTCATATGGTCTCTCAGTAAGGGGAAAATCTGGGATGATCATAATGGATTATAGAAAACATTCAAGATATGGATAATGATGAACTTCTCAGAATTGGTCGAGAAGAGAAAATTGGCTGAATAAAGGCCAGTTTGCAGTATTGCAGTATTTTCAAAAATTTGGAGAAGCATGCCAGGTTTTCGTGACTAGAGAATACAGTGTCATCAGGATGTTTGTGTAGAGGGGTTAATGTCATGGGATGTAGATGTAGCCCTGAGAGCAGATGATGGCAGAGAGGCTCTTGTTATCTGTGTGGGTTGCTGTTGTTTTCTGAGTCTCTGTTGTGTGCGAGGTTGGTTATTGTTAATGCTCAGAATAGCCCTTCTGTTGAAAGTGTTGTAGATGAAGAAACAGGCTCAGAGAGTTTAAGTTCTTTGTACAAAGTCTCATGTTTAGGATATGGAGAAGCTAAGATTTGGCTCAGCCAATTTGCTCTAAATTGGTGAGTGCTCTTCTACTATAATGCACAGTATCTTTTGATCAAGTCTGCCTAAGGCTCAGCCAACTTTTGTCCTTACTTATGTGCTGGGCATTGTTAGGTTTTTGACTGCAGAGTAAATATTCAATCACATATTCTTAATAGCATACTTATCTTACTTCGGGGTACATTTTTCTTTGTATATAATCTTGGAGATGCAATTCTTTTCATTCCTTGTCCTTGCATGGATGGAGCAAAGGGTCATATTCGGTACATACTTGGGCTTAGCAAATTGAATGCTTCTTTGTGGGACTTTGAATCTTGAGAGGGTGCTGTTAGCGATAGTTGAGGGTGCATTGCCCACATCGAGGTTCAGATCATACTGCCCCTGCTGGTTTGCCTTTGCTGCTCTAGCCTCCAGGGACCCCTTGATTACTGACAGTCCAAGACTAGTTTCCTAGCCTCCCTTTGATTCTTTTGAGATCCTAGCCTTTCAGTAGGGTCTCTATGTGTAGGCTAGTCGGAGGCAGTCTGATGTAATGACAAAGGGACAACTTCTGTTTTCAAAGCAAAAGGCAATAGTAAAATGGAAAAAAAAGAATCTGAAAAATCTAGGGACCATTTCTTTAAGTGAAAGTCATACTTGAATTGCTTTGTCTAAAATTCCTTGGTAATGATAAATGACAGCAAGAAAATAACTGAATTCAGAGATTATAAGTATTAGTGTTACTGAGTTCATCTCTAAGAGTCAGAGCCAAAAGCCACCCAAAGGGAACTTTACACATGAACAATATCACTTATTTTTTTGAGTTTCAAAATCTACAAAGTTTTTTTCTAAAACTTAATTGATATTTGATATTTCATATTTAATCTTCCTATCCTTCCTCTCTTTTCCTATCTTTCTCTTAGGTTTTCTCCCACTCATTTAAATAGCATTATTGCTTTCTTGATAATACTTTTTTTTCACAGATAACTTGTTTTTAGTAAATAAAAATCTAGACTGTTGAAATAAGTCATATGACTGAAAATGTTCCTAATGTACATATGATTTTCTGATTAAACAGTGGATCAGGGTGATGATTTTGGTTTGAGATGAATATATTTTAATAAGGGTTCCAAGATTCTGTCCAGGAAAAACCTGGAGACACAGCTTCTTTCATGACTTTTTCATATATTACTTTTGACCTCGATTTTTTTGTTGAAAGTGATTTCAGTACATGACTTAATTTGGGAACAGTTTCACAACCGGCAGAGGAAAGAGTTGTTGAGAATCTTCTGAAATCTCTGGGAGAAAAATTAAAATGCCTTCTGCCAGAATACAGCTTTGAAATGGGGTTAAAGCCTATGTCTTCAGGGCGTGAGTGGATGGTTGGAATTAACTGTTTTGTTAATGGGTTTAAAATTTAAATGTCTTCTTGGTGAAATCGTTCTACAGTTGCGGTGTACATTTCTCCAGCTTCTTAGGGAGACTGTCCGCTTAAGAGTACCCTTTTCAACATTCAGCTCCAGAAATGTGTTTCTGGAAACTGTGATTTAATGATAGCTCTAGTAGATCTTCAAGGACTGGAAGGCCGTAATGAGATCTCACTCTTCTAGGACTAATTCTCCTTTTACATCCTTTACAGCCTGTTCTAAAGAGAATGACAGTAGAGAGGAGGGGTTGAGTGTACAAGCCCTTGGAGTCAAATTGGCTGTGTTAAAAATCAGTTTTATTATTTAATAGCCATTTGGTCTTGGCCATGTTAGTTGATTTCTCTGTGTTTCAGTTATCTTACCTGCAAATTGGGGATCACAGTACATCCAACTCATAAGATCATTCATTCACTAGATATTTATTGAGCACATATTAACGAACTGTTCCATACTTGGTACTGGGGATACAGAAATGAAAAAATAAGGTAAAAATCTCTTTTGTCATAGAGCTCACTCCTCCTGAATAATAGCTAAGGCTTATTCAATCCTTACAGAGTTCCAGGACTGTTGTAAATATTATATATGTGTGTGTGTGTGTGTATGTAAATATATACTGTTATAAATATAATATTATATATTTCTTATATATATATATGTGTGTGTGTGTGTTATGTGTACATGTTATAGGTAGGCCGGCACAGAGCATAACCTACAGGACCACGCCCATGCTCCAGACATCCCCCTTCTTGCTGTCGTGGGGAATACCCTGCAGCACCTCGGGGGTGTAGGCTGTGCTGCTGCAGAAGGTCTGGCTCAGCTGTCGGCATGACTTAGGCAACACCTTAGCGAAGCCAAAGTCCGTCAGCTTCAGGTTGAAGCCCTGCAACAAGGAGTTCTCACATTTGAGGTCCCAGTGGGCCACACCACAGCCATGGCAATACAGACCACCTGACTGAAGAGCACCTTGGCCCGGCTCTTGGGCAGTGGCCCCCCATTCAGCACATATATAACATATATACATACATATATGTATATATGTATACACACACACACACTTAATGTTGACAACCAATTTATGGGACAGATAAAATTGGTGTTTTTATGACTTTACTCATAGGATTATTAAGTAACGTGCTCAGATCATGCAGGATTAAAAGAACAATATAAAGAGATCAGAGAAGTACTTATCATAAAGGAAGCACAAGATAAATAGATTAGATAGGGCGGTAGGTAGATAAGTAGATTAGATAGATACTAGTTCTTATTTACTATTTATATATATATTTATTTTTATATAGTATTTTATATAAAATGTATATATGTGTGTATATATATTTATTCATCACAAATGTAGTAGTATTCATATAATGCAGAAATATGTGAAGTAAAAATAAGAGTCCCTGTAATATCTTCCCATAATGTTAAGAGTTTGGTTTATAATTTATTTGATGGACTTCTCTTCCTAGGGAATATGTGAAATTAAGTCTCAGAATGTATAGACCAAAAATTCTGGTTACAATCAGTATACAACTCAGAAACATCAAGTGATTTCTAATATCAAAGAAAATCACCACTAGGTAAAAAATAGATTGCAGAATGGACAGTATAAGGAATGTCTAAACAATTCCATATTTGCATTTTCTCATTCACCTCATAAGGACAATAATGTAAAATATCTCTTTTCTCTGTAGTGTAAAAAAGAAAGCTCTATTTTAGCCTAATTGGATTGACTGCCAACTAATTATGAACTTTAAATGTAAGTAGTTATTTAGTGTAGCAACATAACTTCAGGGCATACGCTCATTTTTATGTATGAGGAGCCACAATCATAACTCTCCTGGAACCAAGAGAAGAATTATTTTCTGCATCTTTTTACACATTTTAAACCAAAATTGCTTGAAAACCTAGTTCCAGTCTGTGTTTCTTTCTTTCATTCGGTTTCAGTCAACTGAAAGGCTGTAAATCTCATTTTATAGAAACTAGTGTTTTGCTATTGTAATTACCAAGAAAATGCTCTTGGTAATGTGATTAATAAAATTTTCCTTAGTCTTCCAAGTACTGATGGTATATCACCATGTTTTAAGTAAATAGAAACTTATTAAGGAACCATAAATGAAGTGAAAATGTGGTCTTTGAAAGTGAGATAATACTTAAGAGGAGCCGTATAGATCTACACAGACCTATACACTATACAAATGTGAACTGTTACATTGTCAAAGAGATGGTATGATCTTGGGCAAAATAGTGTGTGTGTGTGTGTGTGTATGTGTGTGTGTGTGAAATATACAAAGCAATTGAGGCAAAGAAAATTGAAGAACTTCTTTTAGCATTTTTTAGTCTAAAAATTAGAAGACATAAGTCTTTGCTAACATTTATTATATTAATAAAATTAAAAAGTAGATAAAAAGATTTCTTTGTGCAGATTTGCATGAATATATAAGCATAAGCAAAGATAAAATGTAGAAAATGATGCCTCTTCTATTCCAATGTCCTCTTCATCAGCCACTTTGAGAGGTAGAACAATGATTACCTAATCATATCTGTCATGAAGCTCTTTAAAAAATGAAATTATGTGGAAGATTATTTGAAGTGTGGATTCATATCTACATCACTAAAGATGGACCTCATTCTAAATGCATTGCCTTGAGATATTAACAATATATATGGTATATATTTTGTGTATAACATTCATATACACATGCACTAAGAGTACTTCTTCACATTTTTTTAAACAAAAAAAAAAGTTTGACGAACACTGAACCTGTGAAGACAATAGCCCTTCTCTCTCTTTATTGAAGGATGAATTTATCAGAGGGAAGGTACCATATACACTGGAGACTGCAAACACATTTTCTTTGAGCCAATTCTGGTTTGCAGAAATGTTTTATGCTGCTTTCACAGTTTTTATTTTCTTATTTGATTACTTTTATTTTGACTTTACAGTAATTTTTTAGTATATTTGACACACAATGTTACGTTAGTTTTAGGCGTACAGCATAGCAATATAAGTCTATACATTATTCTGTGCTCACCACAAGTATAGCTACCATCCATCACCAAAAATGCTGTACAGTAGGATTGACTATATTCCCTATGCTGTGCCTTTTATTTCCATGTCTTTTCATTCCATAATTGCATTCCTGTTACTCCCACTCCTGTTCACCTCTTTTGCCCATCAGTCCACCCCATCCCCTTATTATCTTTTAAAACTCATGAGATTACACATTTTAAAAATACAGATTTTTTTTTCTCATATAAGAAACTCTGCTGATGATGTGCAGGCTTTTCTGCATAGGAACCATCGTCCCTTTTGAGTCAGAGAATATTCTTTCAGATTCCCTATAGTTTCCTACGTTCCTATAGTTCCTAAGTTCCTATAGATTTATATCTAAACCACTTCATTACTGTTTCTGTTTGCATTCGAGTGTGTGAACTTTGGTATAAATGGTAGCAGTGGAAAAGACAGCCAACTGTCCCATGAAGATTTGAACTCCCCCCATACTAAGAAATATACAATGAGTGCTGGGAAGCAGCTGCTGAACCAGGACTGTTCCTTCATTCCTCTCCCATTTTGTGGGGCATTGTGTCTAGTTCTCTTAATGAATATGAATGAAGTGACATATGTCCCAAAGAGCTTCCTTTTTTCCATCTCTGGTGAATGAAGAGTGACCCTGGAAGAGGTAAGGAACATTAGATGGTGGACGTTGGGTACCTGAATTAACATGTGGAAGGCTTCTTGCCGATCAGTAATGTACTTCTACAGTGATAAGCCAGTAAAATGTGTGGGCTTATTTGTTGCTGCAGTAAGCAACACAATGACTGATACACACTAATATTCAAGAAATGCTTAATGTATTCTGATTCATTTAGAAAACACTGGCATGTTTACTGATAAATGTCTTGGAAAAATAACTAAATTGAAATTAAGTTTGCAGATACAATTTGCATTTTAAAAAATATTTGGAGGGGCGCCTGGGTGGCGCAGTCATTAAGCATCAGCCTTCAGCTCAGGGTGTGATCCCAGCGCAGGCTCCTCCGCTAGGAGCCTGCTTCTTCCTCTCCCACTCCCCCTGCTTGTGTTCCCTCTCTCGCTGGCTGTCTCTGTCAAGTAAATAAATAAATCTTTAAAAAAATAAAAATAAAAAATATTTGGAAAAAATATTTGCTGTTAAATCAGTTACTTTTTAATTATTTTTTTTTACAAATACTAAATGAAGTCAATGGGGTGCCTATAAATAATTACCAAAATGACATTAAATTGGGGCCCTACTTCTCAGTTATATCAGAGTGAAGCATTAAAAAAGAAAACAAAACAAGCTTAAGACTGGGTGTTAAATTATGAAATTCATAAAACTATAATTGAGGTATTAAAATCATTTAATCTCCTTCTATGCTCTGATTTTTACCCTCTTTTATTTTTAGCATCCATATATGTTGCATATTAGCATACATGGAAGATAAAATAATAGTTCTTTCTAGATTCAGTTGAAAACATATTTGCTAGATGTGGGGCTTAAGAGAAACCCTAAAGCAGCAGATGATTGTCAAATACACTTCATTCCAAAATAAACAGGCGAAATAAAACAAATATCAGCCCCCTAAGGATCCACCTGAAAGGGGAATACATAGGTTAGAATGGAGCTGTCCCAACACATATCCTCTGTCTTGGATGGGAGAGATAGCCTGGATCTTATGTAGGGGAGATTTGCCTATGGATGGTTTTTAATCTAGTATGACATGTGTATACTTGTTTGTGCATATGTGTCTGTGTACCCTGAGTGCGAGCAAAGGGGTAGCTATGTCAGTCGGTGACTCCAGAGGCCAGAACAGAGTTGGTCAGTCTTGTAAACTAGATCGACCAAAGGGCCCTTAAGGCAGGAATTGTGGAAGGGATTTGCTGCGGATCCACTCATCTAGTCTTACAGTTGCTTTTAGGGAAGTCATTCAGAGTCTGAGGGGGCACTGCATCTGCAGGTTAGAGGTTAGAAGTTAGAGGGCTTTCATCTCCAAGATTGGATGCATAGAGTGACAATAGCTAAAGGAAGTCTATGCTAAATTGGCATTGATATACCTTGAACTTTGCTCACTGTCTCTCTGAACCCCTGATTTTAGTTGCTTCTTCGATAACAGCAAGAATTTCCCAACCCCAACAAGAACAGGGTGATTGCCTGGTCTAATAGAAAACCATAGATTGACACAGAAATAGTATTTAACCCAATAACATATAACTTTTTCTTTTTTGTCTTTCTGAGTATAAAATAAGAATTTAAAAATATTGCAAAATCTGTGGTGCTTGGTTCCACAAACTGGAGTTGGTTTCCTACTGGTTGAGCCGTACTTTGGCTAATTTCTGATACTCCTTTGTACTCAGAAAATTCTATATTTCTACATATAAATTTATTTGGTTGCAGAGGATGGTCTAAATGACTTCAGTATTTTCTTTGTAGCATGCAAATTTAATAAGTCTTTAAAGTCTTAATTTTTTTTCAAATTTTAAAGTTTCCAAAACTTCACCACTTTTTATTTAGTCCTTTCTTTATTTCTTCATTTGTTCATTGTTTAGCAGATATTACTGTAGGTATTTGCAGTTCCAAAATGAGAAGATATAGTATTTACCCTGCAAGGACCTACAGGATTAAATCACCTGAAACCTGTGAGTTAGGGTGTACAGATGAAGCAAATAATAAGAATTGACTTAATCAGGATTTTACTTGGGTTTTAACCTGGATAATATTTCTTAAAATGTTTCCTTTTTTTTTGGGTAAGATTTTATTTATTTGACGGAGAGAGAGACAGCCGGCGGGAGAGGGAACACAGGCAGGGGGAGTGGGAGAGGAAGAAGCAGCCTCCCAGCAGAGGAGCCTGATGCAGGGCTCAATCCCAGGACCCTGGGATCACGCCCTGAGCCGAAGGCAGGCGCTCAATGACTGAGCCACCCAGGCGCCCCTTAAAATGTTTACTTTTAAACCAGCATCCTGAATTTATTGCTCTTTTCTCTTGTTGGTAAAATAGTCATTTAAATAGATAGAATCTTGAATTCATATAGGTTGACTTCATTTGCCAGCATTCCAAACATTTGAAAATATTTTCACCTATTATTAATATTAGGCAAGTGATACTCTCTGTCAAAGGTTGTCAGGAACATTGGAGTGGGAAGGATTGTCAAAATATATCCAAAATATATTTTAAAAATGTTTAAAAATGTTTAAAAATGTTTAAAATGTTTAAAAATGTTTGTTCCGACTGGTGATTCCTTGCTAACAAGTGACGAATCATTGATAAAGTTAACATCTCACACTGTATCTTGTAATTACAAAAATCATTAACTCTTTAGTTTTACGATTTCAGAATAGTCTTTAAATAATGGGGGTAACCCCGTTATATGATCACACAGAAATTTCATGTAAACAATTCAGTCATGCTTTCAACATTGCCTAAAAAAAGATTCTACCCCAGATCTCTTTGCTTGCTTGGAAATTTGAATATAATCTAGGAAAGGGTAATAAATGAAAATCATGCCTACTAATGTACATTAGAAGTAAGGGCAAAAAAGGAGAGGTTTATATTTAACATCCATCAAAGTAATAAGTGTAGGTAGTTTGAAGGAGAATGTATTTGTATATATCTTAATAAATAGATGATCATAAATGACGCTTTAAAAACAGCCTACTTTTGCATTAAAATAAAATTAGATTTATGTGTGCATCTGAAAGTGTATCCCATAGTAATTTATATTAAAAGAAACAACATATTGTTAAAGATACTAATTATTTCAAACCAAAATTTTGCAGATTTTTTTTTGCCCTCTAATTGGATTTTTATTTTTATAATGTTATACAATGAAGATAAGGAGAAATAAGTGATTGGTTTTACATATTTATTCTAGTAATGCAATTTTCCTTAGGAGAAACTTTACAACATTCGTGTTTCAAAGTGGGCAGAGAAATAACTTAGATCAGCGGACTTAATAGAAGGAAGGAAGGAAGTAATAAAGCATAGTAGTTAAGGCATAGGCTCTGGAGTCACACTGCCTGGGTTCAAATCCCAGCTCTGCCACTTCCTCACTGTGGAACTTTGGGCAAGAAACTTACCCTCTCTGTGCCTCAGTTTTGTTATCTGTACTCTAGAGGAACCCATAGCTCTATTGCAAAATAAAATGAGCTTACTACTTTTACTGCCACCACCACCTTTGCCATTGTTGCTCCTGCCACGACTATAGAATAAGCAAGAATGAGTTGAAATTTGTAGAAGTCAGCTAAGGCAGAAATTGGCACATGGATGCCATATTTTTTAAGGCAGTAGCGTACAAAGCCTAATGCAGTTAAAGATTCAGGAATAGTAAAGGTAAGTTAGAGGCTGAGATATACCATACACTTATTTGGATGTACTAGATTACATTGTTTCAGACTACTCTAGACTCGGTGATATTTTAGTTGTGGTTGGAGGGTAAGTGGTTAACTTTGACTGGGGCAGAGTGGAAGTATTGATGTCACTAGATGGCCTGCATCCAATCCTAATCAAATGATATTCTCTATTCTAAGAAATTAGTTTCTTCATCTTTAAGATTCGGGTGTTGTGGAGGACTTCAAAATCTGTTTGAGTTTTGATATTCAGAGTTCTTAGAAAGTACATGGCCTTGCTCAAGTCTACTTCGTTTGTGAGTGGTAGAGTTAGAACTCAAACCCAGTGCAGGAAAAAACAGTGTTATAATTATATTGAAAAATATCGACCTTATTTCAGTTTAATGTGAAGATGCCTAAAAACTCAAATAAAAACGTGAAGTTAAAGTCACAAGCATGTGATAGTCATGAGATGGTCAAGAGTCCACAGTTTAGATTCAATCCTTAGGGGGGAGGTTAAGATGGCGGAGGAGTAGGGGACACCTTTTTCAGCCGGTCCCCTGAGTTGAGCTGGATAGGTAAGACCAGCAGGAATATCCACGGAATCAGCCTGAGACGCAGGAAGATACATCTGGATCTCTACAAATGAACATCTCCAGCGCTGAGTATCGAGGTACGAAGCGGGGAGCCGTGAAACCGCGCACAGATATCGGAAGCTAAACAGAAGGGGGAGGGAGCCGCCGTGTCAGGGCGCCGGGAAGCGGTAGCCACCT
>NC_048218.1:53571666-53581371 GCF_002007445.2 Ailuropoda melanoleuca
AAAAAAAAAAAAAAAAAAAAAAAAAAAAAAAGATTCAATCCTTAGACTGAATTGTGGTGCAAAGTTGGGGCTCTGGATCCAGAAGGTTTCTTTGACTTAAAAAAAAAGCAAGAAAAAAAACCTGGAGCATTGTTTTTGCTGGGTTTATTAAATAGCTTTACATAAGTAAACAAAACATCATTTCTTGAGGTTTCCACTTCTGTGTACCCAGCCTTCTAGGGTAAAAGAGCCCAGAGAAGGTTTTAGCAGAATCTCACCATTAAGAAAACGTATTCATGTGGATGGAAAATTAGCTTGACAAATCACGAGAGAACTTAGGGTTAACAGAGGTAAGTTTAGAGTCTAGCAGAACTGTAGGAGGCTTCATATCAGGGATGCCAAGTCTAACTCAGACCTCAACAACTGAGAAATGATTAGGCGAAAAATACCGTTTAGGTAGATTTTATCATTGTTCCCATTGGTTGCTGCATTTCCTTGTGAAATTATTTTTTCCCCAGTTTGTTGACATGAGACTTGACTATTCGGCTTGCTTTGGCTAATGCAATGTGAGTTAAGTGATGCTGTGTCGCTTTAGAGCAGAAAGTTTAAAAGCCCTTACATCATTTCTCTCCTGTCTTTTTCCCCTTTTCCAAGAGAATAGCATGTCCTTGATAGAGATTTCTCCTATAGTATGGGACTGCAAATGGAGAAAAACTAAAACCAACCAGTACTGTAAATAAACATGAACAAGGTATAAACCTTTTTTGTTTTAAAGTCATTGAGATTTGGGGATTATCTGTTGTTACAGTATAAGCTAGTAAAGACTGGTTAATGTATTCCTTCCTGCAGCAAAGATACTTTTATCTGGTTACATTTGGTTATATCGCTCTTAGTGAAAGTCTTTCAGTGGGAGATGTCTGTGCCAATTTGAATTCACTATTAAATTTTGCATAAAATATCACTGTGTTCTCTTAATAAAATCATTTGTCTAACAGAATCAGAAATGAACATTGTTTTCACTATAGCCAAAAGGTTAATTATGAATAGAAGTAATAGTTTCTTTGGCATATTATGGTCTTAGAAATGGAAAAGCATTTTCCTTTTTATTTCCTGAGGAAAAATGAAGTCCTTGTTTTAAAATTAAAATATTTTAAATGCATTGGAACTCATAATGATGCTTACAATGAATTGGTGTGTTATTTTTTTTCTATCCACAATGGCTATTCCATCACTTTTTGAGGGGTCAGACTGCTGTTCTTCATGACCTTTGAACACAAAGGGAAAACATTTTCAGTATGTTGAATGACAGCTGGAAATAGAGTGCTTCAGTGAAGGTATATCTAATTTACTTTCTTTTTTTCTTTTTAAAGTTAATTTACTTCCTTTGGAAGTACAAACAGTACGAATAACCACAAATTCTACAATTATGGCTGACTAATCTATGATTTTGAGTTATGCTTGCCCACGTAACATCTTTGAGCCTAGGGCATTATTCCAGGGAAACAATTCCAAAGAATGGATTCGTTCTAAGCAAGATAAGTAACCAAAGACTTCAGAAAAAAAAAAATTAGGACTGAAAAACACAAGTGGACAAAGAATTTGCTGTCACAGATGCTTTTGAAGGTAATTATATACCTTCCTAGCATCCATGTATACTATTTTGTGAGGAAGATAAAAAGAAACACTCGGCTGTTGTGTCCACAGATTCAACCTTAGAGTTTAGCCTCTTGGGCCTTTCAGGTCTTTTCATGAAGGCAGATTAAAAGCTGTTTACTGAGGAAAGAGAGTAGTAAAGCTGTGAGCAATCTGGTTTACCACCGACACTGCCTCTGATCCCAAGAAAACAAGGTTATGTCAGTCAGGTTAGGTTAGGCTTATGTTATAGTAAACAATTCCCCAATCTCCATTTCTTACTCCTGCTACTATCCTGTACAGAACATAGTCACTCCAACTGAGATTGTTTAGGGTTCTACCATCTATTATATAGCTACATTATCTAGAACACATGATTCCATAGTTTCTCAGCACAGCAAGAGAAAAAAAAATGCTGAAAAGTTTTTCACCAGCAGTTAAAATGCTTTAGTCTGGGTCAGATGCATACTACAAACTAATGGCCAGAACTAGTGACGTGGCTCTCCGTTTCAGGGAGACAAGGAAGTAAAATCACCCTCTCATTTACCTAGCAGGGCAAGAGAATTAATTATGAATGAACTCAACCACAAAAGTGCTTGACCACAAAAGTGAACAGAGACCAATCTTTAAAAACAAACAAACAAACAAAAAAAACTGCTGGGGACTTTGGAATGAAAAGACACAATTACCAGACAAATATAAAGAAGGGTTGTACTATCATAAATAGATTTTGGGAAAATCTGTGAGTCAGGATAGAACTTTTCCTTGGGAGAATTGTGTTTACACCTGTGTCTTAGAAACTTGTCACCCATCCTTTGTTTTGAAACTGTTTTGGTCATAAAATATTTTAAATGATGTTATTAAACTGGGAAACAATTATGATCTTTCAAAAATTAAAGTCTATAACTGTAGTCAAGCTTTTCAAACCAGAAGGGATTGTAATCATAATATTAAAAACGAATAGTTTCCCAATATATGGTGGTCGTGGCAGGGAAAGAATAAGGAAAAAGTTGGTGCCAGAAGAGTGTTTACTGAATAAAAGACAGTCACGAAGGTTGAGAGAAACCAGTTGCATCATGCTGAGTCATTTCTTTTTCCATTTCTGTTGCAAACCAGACAGCAACAGAGAGAGGACCATCTCCCAAAATCTGAAGATCTTCTAGTTGATTAAGAATACTAGTTATATATGCTTATTAGAATAAGAAAATAGTAGCAGAATGGGTTAGTTTAACTGGTAAAAATTAAATCATGGATTTGGGCATCAGTAAATTTTAAAACCTCTTTCAGGAAAGCTAAGGTAGGCCCTTAGTAGTGGAACTATTGCTGTAAGTGAAGCAGAGATCATGTCAAGTTTTTTGCACCATTGTACCTCCAGAGTCTAGCTTAATCCCTAACATATAGTAGGCACTCAGTAAATATTTGCTGAATAAATGAAGTTGATAGAATGAGTATATGTGAAAAAAAACTTTATAAAATGTAAAGCACTATGTAGACAGAAGCTGGCAAAGACTTGAAATGAGAGGTGTAGTTTTAAAAATGAAAATGAATTAAAGTAAATGAAAGTTTCTTTGACATTGATTGGATACACAGGGTCATGAGAGATATATAGATTAATTTCCTTAGGTAAAGACAATTAGGTAATTAAATAGAGGCTGTTCTCCCTCTCTTTCTGAGAGCCATGATAGAGCAGGCATTAGCACTCATGTAAGGAAGAACCACTATTCATTTAGATGCCTGGATTTCCACAGAACACAGTTACATCTGTCTTGAGAGAGCTATAATTAAATGACATTTTATAAGAGTGATTAAATATAATGACCACCATGACAACATACTCAGTACTCCTTTGGTTTAACTCTCATAATTTCTTGCCGCTTGTCAATTGTATTTCTTTTCAAACACTTCTAACATTTCTGCTGCCTTTGTAAGAGAAAAATAGAAAAAAAAATGGTGCTATTTTGGATAGATTCTCTCTTCATTCAAGACTATTTAAAAAAATCATTTATTCCTACTTGATTCAAAATTTCTCTCTATACTTACTTTAAAAGATTTCCTTTTTCTTGTCTTGACTTCCTTTCTCACATTATGTCACTTCTGTTATTTCTTAAATCAGCCTCAGATCTGTATCTCAGAGGCTTCTTTAAATGCATTGTTTTAGAGTCCATGATTCTATAGACAGTGAGAGAGAGAATTTCTTGACATAGAGAAGGCCCTTCAGGGTTTAGCTTTAACCTGTATTTCTTTTCTCTCACCATTCATCCTTCCAACTTCTCTCCCTCCAAGATAGGTCCTTGGCTACACATGACATTTCGACTGTTTTCCAAATACATCATGTGTTTTTATGCTGCATCAATTAGGTTATTTTCAGAAAATATATAAGTGGCTTGGATAAAAGAATATTTATTATTTCACATAAAAAAAAACAACCCAGAGAGAGAAAGAGAGAGAGGGAGAGATTCTACTATTAGTTGATTCAGTGGCAAAATGAAGGCATCAGAAATCTGGGTTCATTCCTTTTTCTTTGTGCCATGTTCAACATGTTGCTTCTTTTCTCTTCATGGTCATAAGTTGGCTGAACCAGCTCCACAGATAGCATTTTCAAACAATAGGGTCTGCAGTCAGTAGCAAGGAGGTTTTCTGTCTTACATCACTTCTTAGAGTGAGAGGAGTTTCCTGAAGTTTTCAGGCATCAACTCTTGTCCCATTGGCCAGAATTGTATCTCTTGCCTTTGCCAATCTCTTGCTGAGAAGAAAATGGGCTTAAACCAGTTACAGTTCACTCACAGTCATTGGAGGGAAACCTTATCTTCTTGAAAGGACTCATTGGAGAAGGTCGGATGAAACTGGGGTCTTCTTTGTAAGTAAGAATTTGGGAAATAGCTGTTGAATGGGAAACTAACTTTTATAAACACAACTTTACTGCTTGCAATATTCTCTACCTATCCTCCTCCCCTTCAAGTAAAATTATATGTCAACTACCAAGATTCTCTTCAAATGCCATGTCATCTGTGAAATTCTATTTGAACTCCCTCCTTTACTTCCCAAACTAGTTGTTTATATTTCTAATAAAATACTTAGCAAACTGTTTTGCATTTATCTAGATATATATCTATCTCTTAAATTAGGTGGGGAAGATCCTTAAAATTAAGGATTTATTTGACACTGAAATCCAAGTACTTGACACTTTACCTGACTCAGAGTAGATGTTGAGTAAATGTTTGAAAGGTTGAATGGTCATAATTAAACTATCAGAATATCTCAGTTAATATGTTTTTTTTTAATCATTTATATAATTTAACCCATAAGAAGTACTGTTATTCTAAGGATGGCTATTGTAATATATAGCTGGACTGGAAATAATGGTAATACATAGCTGGATTAGAAATAATGATTTTCCTATCTTCTTGAAAACTTCTTTGGAATTAGACCTTTAGATGCCAAGCTTACTTGGACATATAAATTCAAAATTTATGTGTCTGATNCTGGACATATAAATTTAAAATTTATGTGTCTGATGCTGTCCTAGGCTCTTGGTATACAAAACAACATAGGAATAGACCCTGCTGTCACAAAGCTCAGAATCTGGTGGATGAGATAGACTTTTTAGATAAATAACTAAGATCTAGTATGTCCTCAAAGAAATATATCCAAACCCAAAGCAGGAGCTCCAAAGAAGAAAGTGGTAGAAGAGTATATTTTTGGATATCCCCTTGGATAATCCCTATCCATAGTGGAAGTGATATCCAACTTTGGTCTGGGAGGTTATGAAGGACTTTCCCAGATGCACCAGGAAGAAAGGGAATGCCAGGATGAGGCAGAAGAGCATACAAAGATACAGCAACATATAATCACGTGCATAAGTAGAAAGTACAAGTAGTCCTATAATCTTGGAAGACATATCTTATGAAGAACAATAGCAGGAGAGGTAACTTTACAGGGCAATAAGGAGTTCAATTATAAAGTGTGTTTTATGTCACAGGAAGGACCTAGAACTATTCTGAAGCCTTTTACTGGGAGTGCGTTAGCTAACTGCATTACAAGGGGAATGTGCTCTTCAACTAACAAATGCATTGTGAGTTCTCAATGAGTGGATGATGGTAAAGTCTTTTATTGGCAAATTAGAGAACCTCAGCAGACTAAATTGATATAAAATGACCAACTTTCTGTTTTACTTTTAAAATAATAGGAAATCTGAAATGGATCCTCTCCCTATGAGCATTTTTCATCCTCTTATTGTCACCTGGGGGATGTTAATGCTTTTGGACTGCTGCCTGCAGTCTTGGCCTTGGCCCCTAAGTGGATATTCAGTGATGGCAGCATACCCTCATAAAGATAGACTGCTGATTACATTTCCATTAAAGTTCAGAGCCCTATCTGTCTGCTAATTTCCCTGCCAATAAGAGTTAGATTTTTACAATGGCCAGTTTATTGTGGAAAAACCACTTTTCTTGTCAGAGTGCAGAGATAACATACGAAATATAAGACTGTAGCCTTCATCAACAAATACCCTAAATAGAGTTTCTACAGTAGGCTTTACATGTCATTTTTCTGAAAAATTTTATCTTATGCCTTTCTTTATGGTAAGTTATATTACTGTTTGTCTTTTCAGATTTTGTCTACTGCAGGCATAAAAATGAAAAAATGGATGTGGAGAGTGTAATTCCAATTATTCATAATCAAACATCTATGAAACAATGTCTCAGGCATTAGTTTAGCTGCCCCCGGCTTAAAAAAATGAATGTGGCACAGCTCTTGCCCTCAAAAAGTTTACAATCCAGCCCTGCCTACCTTGAGCGTAAAGTATTGTGATAGTAAATACAAAAATAAAACTCTTATAAAGGAAAGAAAAACCATCATAGCACTGTGATTAGCAAAAGAAACTATAAGTAAAATTCTAGGATTCAGATTATCATTAGTAGTAGGTTTAATTATAATAGAATCTGTGACAACAGTTTTTACAATTCCATTATTTTTTCTTTTTTGTTGTTTACCTATTGCTATGAATCGAAAATGTTGAAGCCCTAACCTCCAATGTGATGTATTTGGAGGTAGGGACTTTGGGAGATACTTAGGGTCAAATGGAGTCATGAGGTAGGGTCATGAAATGTTGTTGTAAGAACAAACATCAGAGGCCTAACCTTTCCTACCCCTCTCTATTTCTCACTCTTTTGCTCTAAGTGTACATGCAGAGGAAAGGCCCTGTGAGCACAAACAGGCAGCTACTTGCAAACCAGGAAGAGAGCTTTGGCCAGAATTTGACCATGCTGGCATCCTGATCTCAGAATTCTAGCCTCCAGAACTGTGAGAAAATAAATTTGTTACTTAATTCCCCCAGTCTATAGTACTTTNGTGAGAAAATAAATTTGTTACTTAATTCCCCCAGTCTATAGTACTTTGTTAGGGCACCCTCAGCTGACTAATACACCCATTCTGTGGTAGGTACTTTCCTTTTACATTTCTTAAGCTCACCATGACCCTTGAAAGCAGCTTTGATAGTCCTTATTTTATAGGCATGTAAAATGAGGCTAGGGGCCTTAAATATTTGGCCTGAGATGATAGAGCTAGTAAATGGCAAGTCAGGATTTGAGCCCATATCTATATTATGCCCACTACCAAATTACACCACCTCTTGTCATAGATTCATTAATCATTGTTCTCATATGTGGCAAAGTATGCTACTCAGATATTAATATTCTAACTCCCAAATCTCCACTTTTTTCATCTCAATTTAGTAATCATCAGACAAACAAATTTGTTCTTCTTTCTAATAAGCCTTAAAATGCTTGGCAATAGTCTGTCATTTCTATAATGATTTCAGGAGACATAGAAGCTGGAGAATAATTTTTTCCCCTGAGATCCAAGTATCCTCTTCTTCAGTAACTATTTAATTTTGTAATGATAAGGGTAAGCAATAAAGCAGTTGTCTGACACAATATGATGGCACATTCATCACAGGATTACTGAGATTCTTTGGCTCTGTTTTTATTTATTGTGAAGGATATGTGATGATGTGAATCAGTGGCCATGGGACTATCAGGTACATCATTTAGGAAGTCGTATGGGTATTCTGCTGTTTTTGATAGGTTTATTTTTTGTCACTTCTGGCCCAGCTTTTCAAATATGGAGTATATACACATTTGGTAATATTTTCTTTTTCTGATGTGTTTTGAACTTGTGTATTTCTTTGGGTGGCTGGAATAATGCATATTTATTCTTGATATCTTCTGAGGGAGGTCTGAATGTCTTCATGTTACTGCCTCATTTCTCTCTTTCCCCTTAGGGCAAAACTCCTTCAAGAGTGGTCTGTACCCACTGATTCTAATTTCTCTCCTCCCAAACTTTTTAAAGCTAACTTAAGTCAAATTCACTTCAGACTGCCCTGATCAGGATAACTAGTGACCTTCACATTGCTAAATCTAAGGCTTAATTTTCATTATTAGTAGTATTTGACACCATTGCTCTTGTCTTGCTCCCTTATTTCTTTAAGTAGTTTTTAATGGTTTGATTTATGTCTATTGTGAAATGATGACCACAATAAGTTGAGCTAGCATCCATCTTCTCATATAAATACAATGAAAAAAAAAGAAAGAAGAAAAGAGTAAAAGAAAAAAAAAGATTTCTCCCTATGATGAGAAAACTTAGGATTTTGTTTTTTTAATAACTTTTCTGTATCATAAAACAGTGTGAGCTATAGTCATTATGTTCTACCTTACATCTCTACTACTTATTTATCTTATAACTGGAAGTTTGTACCTTTTGTCCACCTTCCCCTAATTTCTCCTTCCCCAAGCCCCTGGCTCTGGTAACCACAAATCTGATCTCCTTTTCTGTGAGTTTGTTTTCTTTTGTTGTTGTTGTTGCTTTTTTTAGTTTAGATTCCACATATAAGTGAGATCATACAGTATTTATCTTTCTTTATCTGACATTTCTTTCAGCATAATGCCTTAAAGGTCCATCTGTGTTGTTGCGATTTTAGGGTTTCCTTGGTTTTTTATGGCTGCATAATATTCCATTGTGTGTGCGTGATACACACACACATACACACACACACATACACACAAACACTACAACTTCTTTATTTATTTGTTGATACACACCTAGGTTGTTTCCATGTTTTGGCTATTGTAAATAATGTTACTATGAGCATGGGGGTGCAGGATCCTTTTGAGTTCGTGTTTTAATTTCCTTTTGATATATTCCCAGGAGTGGAATTCCTGGATCATATGGTAGTTCTAATCATTCTAACTGGTATGAGGCAGTATCTCATCGTGGTTTAAATTTGCATTTTCCTAATGACTAGTGCTTTTGAACATCTTTTCATGTACCTGTCGACCTTTTATGTATTTTCTCTGGAGAAATATCTATTCAGGTCCTGTCCATTTTTAAATTGAGTTTGTTTGTTTGTTGTTTTTGTTTTGTTTTTTGTGTTTTGCTGTTGAGTTGTATGAGTTCTTTCTGTGTTTTGGATGTTAATTCCTTATTAGATGTAGAGTTTGCAAATATTTTTTCCCCCATTCCTCAGGCTGTCTTTTCACTTTGTTGATGGTTTCTTTTGCTGTGCAGAAGCTTTATAGTTTGATGTAGTCCCTGTGTTTATTTTTTATTTTGTTGCTTGTGCTTTAGGTGTCATATCCAAAATATCATTACTAAGTCCCATCTCAAAGAGCTTTGTTTCTATGTTTTTTTCTAGGAGTTTCATGGTTTCAGGTTTTACATTTAAGTCTTTAATTCATTTCGAGTTAGTTTTTGTTGGTTGTGTAAGATATGGATTCAGTTTTGTTCTTTTACATGTAAATATTCAATTATCCCAGCACCATTGAAGGCATTGTCTTCTCTTCACCGAGTATTTTTGGCTCTCTTTTCAAATATTAGTTGACTGTGTATGTTTGTGTTTCTTTCTGGTTGATTATTATGCTGTTGATTCTGTTCCATTGGTCTTATTTGTTTTTATGCCAGTACTGTACTGTTTTTGATGATTGTAGTTTTATAGTATAGCTTGAAATCAAGAAGTATGATACCTCCTGCTTTGTTCTTCTTTTTCAGGATTTCTTTAGCTCTCTGGCTTTGTGGTCTTATGTGGTTTCATATAAATTT
>NC_048218.1:53581471-53591111 GCF_002007445.2 Ailuropoda melanoleuca
GGGAGATCTCTGTGCATGGTGCTGTGTTGTCTTGAGAGAAGGACTTTCTTTGTTTACTTTTGTGTTTCCAGTACCTGAAAAACAGGACCTGACATATGGTTAAATTAAGATGGCCCCCAATGTTTTCTCACTGCACATCAAGTGAGGGAGTTTGTTTCCCCATCCCTTAAATCTGTGCAGGCTTTGTGACTGCTTTAACCAGTATAAGATGGCAGATGTGACATCCTTCCACTTCTGTGCATAGTCTCTAAGAGTGTTGGAAGCTTTTGCTTCTCAACCAGTTAAAACATCTTATAATATTTCCTCTTGGAATACAGCTAATGTGCTGTGAGAAAATCAAGGAAAAAGAGAGACAATATGTAGGCATTCTGGTTGACTTTCCCAAGGTGAACTTTTAGCCAAGAGCCAGCATAAACTACCAGCTATGTGAATAAACTCTCTTGGGTGTTCAAGCCCAGTCAAGCCTATGGATGATTCAACATACCTAAATTCAGTGAAACAAACTTGTCTGGTTGAGTCAAATCAGTCTATACACCATGAAAAAATGTTGTTTTTTTTCCCCCACTTTTATTGAGATATAATTGGCATAAATAATGTTTTAAACCACTGAATTTTGGGGTGCTTTTTATGCCTCAGTAGCTAACAAGAACAGAATTTGGTAACAGAAGTAGGGTGATGCTTTAAGGAAAACCTAAAATATGTGATGTTGGCTCTGAATTTGGTTAAGGCTGAATCTGCAGTGGTCTCAAGGAGGTTGCTAGTGGAAGGACAGGAAAGAAAACTTTTATCAGAGGCTAGAGAAAAGGTGAACTGTGTTATGTAGTGGAAGAAAGCTTGGCAGTAACTTTGGACCACAATTTGTGGTAATGTGGAAAATAGAAAAAAATACATGTGGATTTGAGCAATGAAATTTTGAGAGGGAATTTTCAGAAAGAATGTTGAAAGTACCAGCTTGTTATTTAAGCTGCATGTGATAAGTTATTGATATATATATATCAATATATATAAAACTAAAGAAGAAATTGCTTAGTTTTCAAATAGAATTTGAATAGAGAAACATTTTTGAGTCAAGTTTTGCTGGGTTCAAAAATGACAGTGTTTCTTGTCACTAGTCTCTCATGGAGAAATATTTTCAAAGAATGAAATAGCCTCAGGGAAANTTGCAGATTTCCCTGCCATCCCTGTGGTGTGTGATTAGAGTAGGAGCTCCTGCAATGTGACCCACAGTGCTGAGGTGTGGGGGGCTGGTTGTCCCCTCTAGGCTTTCTTTTCCCACTGGAGGATCTAGAAGCTCAGGGGAGATCTCTGTGCATGGTGCTGTGTTGTCTTGAGAGAAGGACTTTCTTTGTTTACTTTTGTGTTTCCAGTACCTGAAAAACAGGACCTGACATATGGTTAAATTAAGATGGCCCCCAATGTTTTCTCACTGCACATCAAGTGAGGGAGTTTGTTTCCCCATCCCTTAAATCTGTGCAGGCTTTGTGACTGCTTTAACCAGTATAAGATGGCAGATGTGACATCCTTCCACTTCTGTGCATAGTCTCTAAGAGTGTTGGAAGCTTTTGCTTCTCAACCAGTTAAAATATCTTATAATATTTCCTCTTGGAATACAGCTAATGTGCTGTGAGAAAATCAAGGAAAAAGAGAGACAATATGTAGGCATTCTGGTTGACTGTCCCAAGGTGAACTTTTAGCCAAGAGCCAGCATAAACTACCAGCTATGTGAATAAACTCTCTTGGGTGTTCAAGCCCAGTCAAGCCTATGGATGTTTCAACATACCTAAATTCAGTGAAACAAACTTGTCTGGTTGAGTCAAATCAGTCTATACACCATGAAAAAATGTTGTTTTTTTTCCCCCACTTTTATTGAGATATAATTGGCATAAATAATGTTTTAAACCACTGAATTTTGGGGTGCTTTTTATGCCTCAGTAGCTAACAAGAACAGAATTTGGTAACAGAAGTAGGGTGATGCTTTAAGGAAAACCTAAAATATGTGATGTTGGCTCTGAATTTGGTTAAGGCTGAATCTGCAGTGGTCTCAAGGAGGTTGCTAGTGGAAGGACAGGAAAGAAAACTTTTATCAGAGGCTAGAGAAAAGGTGAACTGTGTTATGTAGTGGAAGAAAGCTTGGCAGTAACTTTGGACCACAATTTGTGGTAATGTGGAAAATAGAAAAAAATACATGTGGATTTGAGCAATGAAATTTTGAGAGGGAATTTTCAGAAAGAATGTTGAAAGTACCAGCTTGTTATTTAAGCTGCATGTGATAAGTTATTGATATATATATCAATATATATAAAACTAAAGAAGAAATTGCTTAGTTTTCAAATAGAATTTGAATAGAGAAACATTTTTGAGTCAAGTTTTGCTGGGTTCAAAAATGACAGTGTTTCTTGTCACTAGTCTCTCATGGAGAAATATTTTCAAAGAATGAAATAGCCTCAGGGAAAATGTCAAATCCAGGCTTTTGCCGGTAAAACATGATTTTAGGGTCAAGATCTTAAGGGTGCTGCTAAAAGATCCTTTGTTAAGATTTCGGAAATATTTGAGGCAGGTCCATATAAACTTTCTGTCAGGCAAAGAAGCTTTTAAGAACCACGACACTATAGCTATCTTTTTATTCAGCGTGTATCCAAATAGAATGTGAATAATTAATTCACAAGTTTTATATCTGAGTGAAGGATGGGATATACCAGATGTTCACCTCAAGCGCTGCAGAGTTACGAGAGACAGAGATAGAGACAGAGTGTGTGGGTTGGGGGTGGGGCATGGAGAAAGAAATCTCTTTCTTTATTGAAATGTCACTGACTTACAGTAAATATCCTATTAGTTTCAGATATACAGCATAGAGATTCAGTATTTTTATACATTATGAAATGATCCCCATGATAAGTCTAGTTACTGTCACCATACAAAGTTATTATTTTATTGACTATATTCCCTATGCTGTACATTATATCCCTGTGACTTATTTATTTTATAACTTGATCCATTTCACTCACTCCTGTAACCCCTGTCATCTCTGATAACCTACAGTTGTTTTCCTGTGTCTGTGAGTCTGTTTGTGTTCTGTTCTGCATTGTTTGTTTGTTTTCCTTTGTAGATTCCATGTAGAAGTGAAATCATGCAGTATTTGTCTTTCTCTGTCTTATTTCACTTAGCATAATATGCTCTAGGTCCATCCATGTTGTCACAAAAGGCAAGATTTTATTCTTTTTTATGTCTGAAGTAATATTCTGTCGTGTGTGTGTCCTTGTGTGTGTGTACCTCATTTTTTAGAAAGAAATCTTTGCAGCTAAGTACTCCACCAAAATTTAGAATATACTTTCTACGTTGGGTTATTATTCTTCCTTTTTCTCAATTTTATTTCCTGCTCTGCTCTTGTACTTAATGATAACTGCCTTAGCTTCTTGTGGATGTTTCTTGAGATTGATACTTCGAAGTAAGTTCATCTTCACATTCTTCAAAAATCAAATATGTATTTAAACAATGAAAGCAACGGTCATTGTTTGGTTGTATATTTTAGAATAGGAATTAGTAGACTAGAGAAATGGGCCAGCTGCCTACCGCTTGTTTTTGCAAGTGAGGTTTAATGGAAACACAGGCTTGCCCATTTGATTATGTTATTAATGGCCACCGCTGTCACTCTGAGAGTAGAGCTGTGAAGTTGCCACAGGGACTATATGGTCCACAAGCCTAAACTATTTACCATCTAGCCCTTTTAGAAAAGTTTGCTGACCCCTGTACTGGAGCATAAATTCTTTGAGCACAGGGACCATCGTCTGTTCCATTTTAAATGTTCATCAGTGCCTAAAATGGGACCGAATTCAGTGCCGAAGAAGTCTCTGAATGACGGGATGAGTGTGTAAGCTAATTCATGCTAATAGGAAAAAAATCAGTACTCATACTGAAAGTACACAGAAAAGATCTGTAAGGGTAATCTGTATACAGAAAACATTATTCTTTCATCAAATTTTAAAGAAATGCTTCTTAGACTCGTAGAAAAGAAGATGTTTTAAGAACCGTACTTCCATTGCTCCAGAACACACTGACCCTTAGTCCAAGGGAGAGAGGGTGTAAGCTCAAAGAAATTTGAAGGAGTGATGACCCTCTAATGGAATGGATTAAAACTTGTCCTCACATTTTTTTTTAATGGAATTATTATAACTTGGACTGAAAGAGAAAGAGATACTCAACATGAAAAGAGGCAAAGTGCTGGTTCAGAATGAGTAAGTATTCACTGGATATTTACTTTATTCTGGGAAAATTGCAAGGATTTTTCAGATATTTTCATTTAACTTCAGTATGTCAAACAAATATTATCTCTAACTTGGAGGTCAGAAAGCAGAGACTTAAGGGGCGCCTGGGTGGCACAGCGGTTAAGCGTCTGCCTTCGGCTCAGGGCGTGATCCCAACGTTATGGGTTCGAGCCCCACATCAGGCTTCTCTGCTATGAGCCTGCTTCTTCTTCTCCCACTCCCCCTGCTTGTGTTCCCTCTCTCGCTAGCTGTCTCTATCTCTGTCAAATAAATAAANCATTTAACTTCAGTATGTCAAACAAATATTATCTCTAACTTGGAGGTCAGAAAGCAGAGACTTAAAAATTGAATAATTTTACAAATTTTTTATCATTAGCAAGTGGAAGAGTTAAGAGTTAAACCCAAGTGTTCTGAACTAAACTTAATATTTTTTTGATGATGTGCCAGCTATTTTACATATTGACATGTGTGAATAAAAACAAACACAGTTTTGTCTCATTGAAACACAGTTTAACATAAGGTCAAAACACTTCTCAAATAGTGGACAATGGAGAACAAATTATATTAGGAAGATGGGGAGGAGGATCTTGGGACATAGAAGAATAATAAAGATAAAACAGAGTCCATATAGAAAGACTTATTGGTGGAGGGACATCTGGGTAGCTCAGTTGGTTAAGTTTCCGACTCTTGATTTTGGCTGAGGTCATGAGATTGAGCCACGTCAGTCTCCATGCTGGGCTTGGAGTCTGCTTAAGATTCTCCCTCTCCCTCTGCCCTTCCCCCCCACAAAAAGAAAGAAAGACTTATTTGGTGGAATCAGACGTAAGGTTGGTTGGCAGAGGACGAGAATGGAATATGGGAAGAGAACAATGTGAGGAAAGGAGCGGAAGCAGAGTGACTTTCCAGGCTTTTGTTCCAACTTGAGGGGAGGGTTGCAACAGAACTTTCAGGTCTTGATTGAAAGCTGANAAATAGAAGAATAATAAAGATAAAACGGAGTCCATATAGAAAGTCTTATTGGTGGAGGGACATCTGGGTAGCTCAGTTGGTTAAGTTTCCGACTCTTGATTTTGGCTCAGGTCATGAGATTGAGCCACGTCAGTCTCCATGCTGGGCTTGGAGTCTGCTTAAGATTCTCCCTCTCCCTCTGCCCTTCCCCCCCACAAAAAGAAAGAAAGACTTATTTGGTGGAATCAGACGTAAGGTTGGTTGGCAGAGGACGAGAATGGAATATGGGAAGAGAACAATGTGAGGAAAGGAGCGGAAGCAGAGTGACTTTCCAGGCTTTTGTTCCAACTTGAGGGGAGGGTTGCAACAGAACTTTCAGGTCTTGATTGAAAGCTGAAGAAAGTAGAACATTGGAAATAGGAAGGGAGGCTTTATTTAATTTTTTTGACATTTGTTAAATTTTTTATATTTTAGCATTTCTAAAAAAGTGTATGAAGAAAGTGTGAAATGCAATTAAGACAGCTTGTCCACATGCCACATTGAATAGAGAATCATTTTGTCCATTTTGGAAAGAGTGTGCAGAATGCAAAAAGGTACACAAGATTGAAAGATGATGAGCTCATTGTATAGAAAGTCTGTTTTTTCCAGTAGATTGGCTGCCTCAGTTGAGGGCTCTTCAGAATCCCTTCCAACAAGTCAATCAAGTAGTAAAGAGGAGTGCATTTCAGCAACATTAAGAAAAGCTCATATCCTCATTACCCGACATAAACAAGAAAAAAGATAAAGCAAAAGTTGAGGAGCCAAGTATAGTTAACAACAGATACTTTAATAGTCTGTAAAAGTGAAGTACAGTGTGTAAGGAGGAGAGTTTCCTTGGGGAACTGGGGAATTGACTGAGTGCTGGTACATTAATCCTACTTAGAAACACTTATCATTGTAAATAATTAATAACTTTGAGTTGGGGAGACAGTCTGTGCTAAAGGAAGTTCCAGGAAGCAAAACCAAATAAAATAATAGTCTCTCTGAAATAATCTGAGCATGGAGAAGTAGAGAAATCATTCTGATACTATTGCTCTTGGAAAAACAATGTCCCAATCTCTCTAACTTAGACCTTCAGAAAAATGAATGAGGACATGTTCTTCATCAGACACTCAATGAATTGAACAGGGTGGAACTTGAACGGATACTGAATTACAACGAAGAGGTAGAGGGGAGCAAGAATGTAGTTGCAGATGAGCCTCAAGTAAAAGTGACCTTCTATTAGCACAGAGGCTATAAACAACCTGGAATAAAAGAAAGCTAGGATGGGTTTAATCGTGCATATCCTTTAGCACATCTACCACAAATCCCTCAAGTAATAATTGGGAAAACCAGTTTATAAAACTAGATGTCAGCATGCATATTATTCTGTTCACTGAGAATGTGAAAACAAGTTAAAGTTTATAAATAGCCCAGTTTTTTATTGGGGAAAATGCTGGATCGTATCTTCTCTTTAAGTGTAGTCTTTTTCCTAGAGCCAGATAACCAGTGAACAGATTTGTGCACTGGTTGATGCATGTGGTCAAAAAAGGAATTGAGTTATAATAGTAAAGGAGTGTAAGAGAGAGGAAAAAACTCGATTTGGATACCACACCTTTTTATGCCAGGGCATTTGCGAAGTCTTTCTATAGGAAACTACCTTTTTTTTTTTTAAATTGAAGTTTTAATTGAAGTTGATGTACAATGTTACATCAGTTTCAGGTACACAACATAGTGATTCAACATCTCTATATGTTATGCTTTGTCACCCCAAGTGTAACTACCATCTGTCACTGTACAACCCTATTATAATACCCTTGACTATATTTATATTCCCTTATGTTGTGCCTTTTATTCTTGTGATTTATTCATTCCATAACTGGAAGCCTGTGTGTCCCACTCCCCTTCATCCATTTGCCTATCTCCCTTCCCCTCTCCTCTGGCAGTTGCAAAATATTTTATTATTTATATTTTATTTTATTTTATTTTATTTTAATTTATTTTATTTCTTTTTAAAGATTTTATTTATTTATTCGACAGAGAGACAGCCAGCGAGAGAGGGAACACAAGCAGGGGGNTTATTTTATTTTATTTTATTTTATTTTATTATTTCTTTTTAAAGATTTTATTTATTTATTTGACAGAGAGACAGCCAGCGAGAGAGGGAACACAAGCAGGGGGAGTGGGAGAAGCAGGGAGAAGCAGGCTCCAAGTGGGGCAGGCAGCCCAATGTGGGGCTTGATCCCAGGAACCTGGGTTCATACCCTGGGCCGAAGGCAGACACTTAACAACTGAGCCACCCAGGCATCCCAATTGCAAAATATTCTATCAAAAATATTTTAAAAGCGTTCCTTGTTTCCTTAAAAAAAAAATCAACTTTGCATTCTAAAATGAAAGTGAACTTTTTTTTTAACATCAGTACCGTAGCGTTGTTTCAAATTGTCAAAGCTTAGGTAGACAAAGTGCTTCTAAAACACCATTTAAAATATTTATACATATACATGTGGGTACACATATACATATGTGTGTAAATATATGTACATATATGTGTTTATTATCTTGCACAGACTTCACTGGATGAACAAACTCCAGAGACCTTTAAATGTCCACATTACAAAAAAACCCCTCATGTAAGAATAATTAATTATAAAAANAAAAAAAAAACCCTCATGTAAGAATAGTTAATTAATGATAAAAACTTGAATGAAAAGGTACCCCTAATATTTAGATTGTTCTCTGTATTTATAAGTCTGATTCTGCTTTTTGTTTATCCATTTGTTTTTTATATTCCACATATCAGTGAAATCATGGTATTTGTACTTCTCTGCCTGGCTTATTTCACTTAGCCAACACCCTCTAGGTCCAATCGTGTTGTCACAAATGGCCAAGATCTCATTCTTTTTTGTTTCTGAGTAATAATCTCTTGTAACAAAATTACCTCTCAATTGTAAGATCTTTAGCATCTGAAAAATCAAGTGTGAAAGTTAACAGTCATGTCCTTTATGTAACTCTGGTGGAAGAGACAATGTAACAGATTCCCTAGTATGAAGCTTTAGAAGAAAGTCACAGTAAAAAAAACCCAGGATCTGTTGTCCCTTAGTTGGCAGTGCTTCACTGAATTAGGAAGAGCTCAGATGACAAATGATTTTAGGTACTTTTTTTGAACTATTATATGTGATTCTTTAAAACCTGATCTATGATGAGTAGTTGTTTATAAACTTCTTTTTTTTTAATGATTTTTTTTATTATATTATGTTAATCACCATACAGTACATCCCCGGATTCCGATGTNTATAAACTTCTTTTTTTTAAATGATTTTTTAAATTATATTATGTTAATCACCATACAGTACATCCCCGGATTCCGATGTAAAGTTCGATGCTTCATTAGTTGCGTATAACACCCAGTGCACCATGCAATACGTGCCCTCCTTACTACCCATCACCCATGAGTGGCACTGAAGTTTAAAATCTGAATAGTTTCTAACGATTTCTCAAGAAAGGAATTGCTGTTTGTCTGTGCCTTGGATTGTATTTAGGTTTAGTAATGACAGTGAAAATGTTCACATTAATTATTTTTACTTGCTCTTTCTAAACCATATAAAAGATTGTAGGAGATCCTAGATAAGAGTGTATTTATTTCCAACTCGTAACAACCTTGAGCGGTTGCTTTTGTTATCTGCATCTACAAATGAAGAAACTGAAGTCAAGAGCAGTGCTATCTTTGAAGCATTTTCCTAATCGAGATATTCTTAGTTCCACAAGGTAAAGTTGTAATTCAAATATCTGTTTTCCATAAAAAATAGTACTTCCTATGAGGACAAGAATATCGATGTACTTAACACCAGCTAACGTTGAAGGCTCTTTTACAATTGAAACCACCATGAAAGTTACTCCCTGTTGAAGCTTGGTTTCTTCCCTTTGCATGACATTCAGTAGATGAATGNTTACTCCCTGTTGAAGCTTGGTTTCTTCCCTTTGCATGACATTCAGTAGATGAATGAGGAGTATAGGCCCTCCTGGGTGGCTCAGTCAGTTGAGCCTCAGACTCTTGATTTCAGCTCAGGTCACGATCTCAGGGTTGTGAGATATCGCCCCACATCAGGCTCTGCACTCAGCTTGGAGTCTGCTTGTCCCTCTCCCTCCTCCCACTTGCACTCTCTTGTGTACTCTCTCTCAAATAAATAAAATCTTAAAAAAAAAGGAGGAGGTCTTATATATCTTGCATTCTACATAATCACTGTGGCTAGAGGGAGAGACTACTGGTGGCACCTCAAAGTAAGGTATTTGGGCATTTCTGGGGTGCGCATTTCTGGGCTTATTCAGGCTCTTTGTTTGGTCAAAGATTACAGTTTCTGGTTTTACTAAGTACCCCTCCTCTGAACCTGGTCCAGGTGACAATAATAATGTTG
>NC_048218.1:53591211-53599951 GCF_002007445.2 Ailuropoda melanoleuca
TTCCTTCTAGATCTGTTGTAATGAATGGGTACTAAACAAGGGTGGTGTTTGTCCTTCACTAGGAAAGTCTGAAGAGAAATCCTGATGAACTCTTCAGAAATACACCACATATCCATCTAGTGCACTGATTTGAAGGCTAGTCTTGCTTCAGTTTAATGTCAGAATGTCAGTGCTTACGTGAGTAGAAGGGGACTTCCAGTTATTTTCATTTTGTGCTTCTTTAAAAACCAAATCATATACTTCCCAGCTTGCGTTAATATATGCTTAGAAAAATTAATTTTCATTTTAAAAAAACAAAAACTGAGTTCCAGTATATGGGATGGGATTAATATAAACAAATATTTTCTAGCTTCTAAATTAACTCAAATATTACTTTATTACAATTGCATTGTTTTCCCTATTTTTTAAATAATTGTGCTTGACTACAAAAGCAATAGTTGGCCTGTTTACTAAATCAAAATTATTTCACTATTAGAAAAACTAGTTGACACATCCTGAGAGCTTGTGGTTTTTTAAAAATTTATTTTTTTTTTGAAGATTTTATTTATTCACTTGAGAGAAAGAGAGAGAGAGGAGGCAAGCATGAGTTGGGGGAGAGACAGAGGGAGAGAGAAGAAGCAGACTCCCAGGTGAGCAGGGAGCCCAATGCGGGACTTGATCCCAGGACCTGGAGATTATTACCTGAGCTGAAGGCTGATGCTTAACCATCTGAGCCACCCCGGCCCTCCAGAGGTTGTGTTTTAAATGACAAATAGAAGGTACAACCTAAGGTAAAAATGTCAACACGACAGAGCTGGATTTAATTCACTTTATCTTCAAAGGTCCAGTATGTTGTTTTGATGTTCTGTAGCTCCCGCTGCTCAAAAATATAGATTTTCATTGGTTTAAGGTCAATGGTTTTTTATGGACATGGAGTCAGAAAAATATTGAAGAAAACTACTGACCTGCTATAAAGTGTGTGTGTGTGTGTGTGTGTGTGTGTGTGGAGTGAGGGTGTGTCTTTATGTGAAGTGTTTTGGGGAGAGATCTGTCAACCTTTGTTAGGTTGGTCTAGGTTGTCATTGATGCTTTATCTTAAGGTGCATGCCAGTATGCAAGAATGCAAAACTTAGCCAATAGAGGGCTGTGATCTTCCACAGGCCTTACTACCACTGTGCTGATAAACTGAGTGAATCTGCCACAGAACGAAAACCATGACTAAATATTTGTTTTTGTTGGGCTGTGCTAAATATAGATAAATATATAAGTATATACATATATAAAATAAATATATGCACATATTGTATATACATATAAAGTGGTGCTATATATCTTCCTAGATGATACCTTTTGGCCTAAGGATCCAGTTATTTTATGATGTTTATTGTATAGCTATAAGAAAAACCATTATCGAAATTGCCATTAAAAGGAAAAGGGAAATCTCATGGTATTCACTTGGTTGATGTCAGTTGCAGTTAAGTTGTGCCTAAGAAGGATGATGTTTGCTCAAAATACAGTATTAACAACTGACATGACGCTGAGGACATTTTATGACTGTAAGTAATGCTGCTCTTTTTGTTACTGATCATAGGAGTTTTGAATCATTTTTTAAAAAATTCAGTAAACCCTGTTATTCTAAGTGGTCCTGTGTCCTGGGAATATATCTAATCCACTAACAGTAGTTTATTTTGTATGTAATACAGACACTCAAAGAGACCATGGCTCCCTGACCTTTTTCTTGGTCTAAAACTCTCTGTGTGGACCTAGAGCCTCTTTTTGGTGTCTAGCAAAGCCTCTGAAGATAACTTTCTAAAAAAAAGTACAATAAATGTTAATGACTTTGGAATTAAGTTTTATTTGTCTTGTGTACATTGGTTCCCCTGTCTTTGAAATCCACCATTTTGTTCTTGCACTGGCTTATTCAGAACATATCATTATTTTAGGTTAACCTCAAATATGAAATGCAATAGAACATTAACTCCACAAGAACTAGGGAAACATTCTTGCACAGATTACTGCCAAATTCCATGAAATTATGGCATACAGATATGGCTTGTGTCTGCTTTCCAGTCTGTAAGTTTATCTGTACAATTCCAATCAATATTCTACTCAAGCCTACACTTGGATTTTTTAAGTTCCTATTCAGTAGCAATGACTATAAACATGATTGGAAGATCTGACACATACATATAAAATATTTATCTAGTAATAATAATCAGAGAAGGCCCGTGCATGCTTTTTGAACCAAATGTTTATGAAATATGTATGTGCAATATGTATGTATAACAATAAAAAATGAATTTGGTTCATTTCAGCATGGGAATATAGAGACCTTTGGCTCTCCTTGCAACTATAGGGACATATCCATGACAAAACATTCTGCATCAAAACTATAGTTTTTAAGCTATATCTGAGTGAAAATCTTTTAATAAATTCTGTTCATACTGTAGTTTCCAGTGTCCTTAACTCAGTTGCCCTTGAATTTTAGTACCTTTAAGGAAGTTCATTCAGCTGCCCTGAAATTGAAAAAGACGCCCACACATAAATATCATTAATATAGACATTTAAATGAAACTTTTCAAAGAGAGTGAGAGAGATTGTGGAATTGGAAAGCATACAAGCCTTCTGCTGAGTACCTTATTTTCAAGGTGTTTTACCTCCTTGATGTGTATAGTTACTGAAGTTGATAAGAAAAGAGTTTGTATGGAGAGACAAAAGAATTTTCCTGGTGTGATAAGCGTGACTAGCAACAAGGTTAGCTGTGAAACAAAGAAGATGTTTTTGAAAAGCATATTGTACATGTTGAATACACAATCACATACATTGTGATAAATGTTTTTAAATGTATTTTCAAAACCTACAGAATAAGTTAAATGGATACCATGACTCTTTTTCACAGAACTCAGTATGTGTCTATGCTGTTATTTTGAACCTTAAAAAAAAAGAAAAATTTTCCAGTTGCCTATTGCATAGAAGGGTAGAACACAACTCCTACCTTGAATATCTTTATAAGAAGAAAAACAGTGTATTTCTCAAAAATAATTTCACATTGTAGGTTCAGGAAGTCTTGTTCAATAAAACACTAGATTTTGCCTTCCCTTTAACTGTTAGCGTATCAAGAATCTATAGGTAAAATAAGAAAAATTAAGCTCTCATGAAGGGAGTGAAATGAATAAATAAATAAATACCCCACAGTGTGCTTTGCACCTGAGAGGAGTTTTAATAAATGCTATGATAAGAGATTCTAGAGAATTTGTAGGGACAGCCTCTAAAGCATCATGTAGGTAGGCTTTGTGCTATGTATGGGTCAAAGACAAACACTGAAATTGAGGGCAGAATAGAAACTGAAAAGAAGAAATAGGAGGAATTTTTTTAGGATGTGTTATAGAAAAACAAAAATTAAAAAAGAAATTAAATTTTCTGCTTTGCCCAGAGAATGTGACCAAGAGAGTCATGGATTTAAAGGAAAGGAATGAACTGAAAGGATAATTATTTCAAATGATATATCAGAATAAAACATATTATATGCACCAAAGGCCATGTATTTATATTCCTGTTATACTTGAATAATAAAAACATGTTTAACAATTGTATACTTGTTTCGGAGGAAAAGGTGAAGAATCAGCTGCTAGTGGATGCATTCTGTGTTCTGGGAACCTTGCCTGATGCTTCTTGTTTCATTCAATAATCATGACACCCTAAAAGGAAACCATTTAAGCCACTCTTTTAATAGGTGAGGCTCAAATGGGTTAGAAGCTTGCCCCAGTTTGTTCCATCTCCCTAACCTGGGGCAGAGTGTCACTATAAACCTTAGTCTTTCGGATGTGAAGTTTGAAGATTCTCCCTCTTTACTATGCTGGCATCTTAAGTTTTCAAGCCTTATTGTTTTTTATGTTACTTCATTTGATTATAATGAGAACTCTGTAAAATTTATCCAAAAGAAATGGATAGTCTTAATTTAGAGATAAGGAAATGAAGACCACAGTAAAAAAAATGGACTTATCCTAACTCTAATTTGTGATGAAGATGATTTTTTTAAATCTAAGTTTCAAAGACCAGATGAGTATTTTCTGCCTGTCATAGTCTGCTTCTAATTGAACCAGAAGACAAAAATACTTCTATAGAGAGAATTTAGAGTCTAAACTGTATTCTCATTCAGAATTTGTGCATATCCAGGATTGTCTGGGCGATGTTGACTCCAGTGTTTTGCCAGAGGGCTCCTGGTGCTGAATAGGACACATACTGATTAGATGGCCTCTGGCAGTAAGGTGGGCCTTGGGCTGAGATCATCTAATATCTCAAGACAGTGGCCTCCTATTTTTCCCAGGGAGGATTTAAGAAGAACTCAGCGAAATAAGTTAGGTGTGGGGAATCCAGTTTGGAAATGAGGGGAGGACTAATATTTGAAGGCAGGGTCACCAGTCTCAATTATGTTTTGACCAAAATTCCTTTTATGTATTACCCCCCTCTCAGAATTGATAGGTCAAGAGTGACAAAAATATATTAAAGCACATGTTAAATAAAAAACAGTGTCACTAGAGGCACAACAAACATTGGGAAGTGTGAAACCACTATTTTGTGGCTTAACAGAGTTTAACTCAGATTAGAAGAAGGTATTTCTTCAGACTTTAGTATTTTAATTTACAGAGCAAGCTCAAGAAATAGAGCTCATGTGGATGATGGATAAAGGTGAGCACAGGAACAGCTCTGAGAGCCCTGAGGAGGAGGTATTAATTTTTTATTACTATATCTAAGGCCATTAAAAGAAATAGCTGATTTTATAAAGCTAATCACCAGATATTGAAATATTAAAAGATTTTTTTTTAACTTAAGCTCTAGTATAGTTAAATAAAGTGAATTTTGAGAAGGTATCTACTTTGATTCTGGTAATGATTGTATTGTTCATTCATTCATTCTTTCGTTCTGTTTCTACTCATTTATTAAAATCCTATACAGATTCTTAACTCTGTGTTGATTGCCAGGTGTGCAAAATGTGAAAGGTGATAGAGCCTGCCTTCAAGTAGTTAACAGTTTAATGAGAAAATAGGTGATATATTAAGTGCTGTGGCCAAAGGGAAGAAACTTCTCAGAGAGCAGTGAGGAGCTGAGCTCACCCCTGCTGAGAAGGCAGCACCTAACCCCAGAGATCCTGGCCCACTGCGTGCCTAGGAAGAAACAGTATTTCAGGTAGAGGAAATNGTGTCTATGCTGT
Organism: Ailuropoda melanoleuca; assembly: GCF_002007445.2. NCBI lineage: Eukaryota > Metazoa > Chordata > Mammalia > Carnivora > Ursidae > Ailuropoda > Ailuropoda melanoleuca. The sequence goes on from NC_048218.1 coordinate 53,596,403, forward strand.
TATTTTGAACCTTAAAAAAAAAGAAAAATTTTCCAGTTGCCTATTGCATAGAAGGGTAGAACACAACTCCTACCTTGAATGTCTTTATAAGAAGAAAAACAGTGTATTTCTCAAAAATAATTTCACATTGTAGGTTCAGGAAGTCTTGTTCAATAAAACACTAGATTTTGCCTTCCCTTTAACTGTTAGCGTATCAAGAATCTATAGGTAAAATAAGAAAAATTAAGCTCTCATGAAGGGAGTGAAATGAATAAATAAATAAATACCCCACAGTGTGCTTTGCACCTGAGAGGAGTTTTAATAAATGCTATGATAAGAGATTCTAGAGAATTTGTAGGGACAGCCTCTAAAGCATCATGTAGGTAGGCTTTGTGCTATGTATGGGTCAAAGACAAACACTGAAATTGAGGGCAGAATAGAAACTGAAAAGAAGAAATAGGAGGAATTTTTTTAGGATGTGTTATAGAAAAACAAAAATTAAAAAAGAAATTAAATTTTCTGCTTTGCCCAGAGAATGTGACCAAGAGAGTCATGGATTTAAAGGAAAGGAATGAACTGAAAGGATAATTATTTCAAATGATATATCAGAATAAAACATATTATATGCACCAAAGGCCATGTATTTATATTCCTGTTATACTTGAATAATAAAAACATGTTTAACAATTGTATACTTGTTTCGGAGGAAAAGGTGAAGAATCAGCTGCTAGTGGATGCATTCTGTGTTCTGGGAACCTTGCCTGATGCTTCTTGTTTCATTCAATAATCATGACACCCTAAAAGGAAACCATTTAAGCCACTCTTTTAATAGGTGAGGCTCAAATGGGTTAGAAGCTTGCCCCAGTTTGTTCCATCTCCCTAACCTGGGGCAGAGTGTCACTATAAACCTTAGTCTTTCGGATGTGAAGTTTGAAGATTCTCCCTCTTTACTATGCTGGCATCTTAAGTTTTCAAGCCTTATTGTTTTTTATGTTACTTCATTTGATTATAATGAGAACTCTGTAAAATTTATCCAAAAGAAATGGATAGTCTTAATTTAGAGATAAGGAAATGAAGACCACAGTAAAAAAAATGGACTTATCCTAACTCTAATTTGTGATGAAGATGATTTTTTTAAATCTAAGTTTCAAAGACCAGATGAGTATTTTCTGCCTGTCATAGTCTGCTTCTAATTGAACCAGAAGACAAAAATACTTCTATAGAGAGAATTTAGAGTCTAAACTGTATTCTCATTCAGAATTTGTGCATATCCAGGATTGTCTGGGCGATGTTGACTCCAGTGTTTTGCCAGAGGGCTCCTGGTGCTGAATAGGACACATACTGATTAGATGGCCTCTGGCAGTAAGGTGGGCCTTGGGCTGAGATCATCTAATATCTCAAGACAGTGGCCTCCTATTTTTCCCCCAGGAGGATTTAAGAAGAACTCAGGGAAATAAGTTAGGTGTGGGGAATCCAGTTTGGAAATGAGGGGAGGACTAATATTTGAAGGCAGGGTCACCAGTCTCAATTATGTTTTGACCAAAATTCCTTTTATGTATTACCCCCCTCTCAGAATTGATAGGTCAAGAGTGACAAAAATATATTAAAGCACATGTTAAATAAAAAACAGTGTCACTAGAGGCACAACAAACATTGAGAAGTGTGAAACCACTATTTTGTGGCTTAACAGAGTTTAACTCAGATTAGAAGAAGGTATTTCTTCAGACTTTAGTATTTTAATTTACAGAGCAAGCTCAAGAAATAGAGCTCATGTGGATGATGGATAAAGGTGAGCACAGGAACAGCTCTGAGAGCCCTGAGGAGGAGGTATTAATTTTTTATTACTATATCTAAGGCCATTAAAAGAAATAGCTGATTTTATAAAGCTAATCACCAGATATTGAAGTATTAAAAGATTTTTTTAACTTAAGCTCTAGTATAGTTAAATAAAGTGAATTTTGAGAAGGTATCTTCTTTGATTCTGGTAATGATTGTATTGTTCATGCATTCATTCTTTCGTTCTGTTTCTACTCATTTATTAAATTCCTATACAGATTCTTAACTCTGTGTTGATTGCCAGGTGTGCAAAATGTGAAAGGTGATAGAGCCTGCCTTCAAGTAGTTAACAGTTTAATGAGAAAATAGGTGATATATTAAGTGCTGTGGCCAAAGGGAAGAAACTTCTCAGAGAGCAGTGAGGAGCTGAGCTCACCCCTGCTGAGAAGGCAGCACCTAACCCCAGAGATCCTGGCCCACTGCGTGCCTAGGAAGAAACAGTATTTCAGGTAGAGGAAATAATGATGATGAGATTTGTCCTCAGTGGTCCTCATAAGGAGGCTTTCATTTATGCAGAACGTTATAAAAAATCTTGATCCTCATTGAGAGGTTTCCAGAAGTTACCCTTTATTTTTAGATTTCCAGTGCGTCTTCTTGACCTGTTCCTTGATCAGGTTTCAGATAACATGCTTTTATTATGCTTTTTTCTCCTTGTTATTAGGCTTTAGGTTGTTAATGACTTTGTTGCTCATTTCAGTTGCATCAAATTGAAGTGATTCTGTCTTCCAGAACTGATGTTATTTGCAAATACAGTGTATGGACACGTGGTCTTAAGCTATCTGTTATTCCCTAAAGTCATACCTCTCAACTTTTGCTTTAGCTTGACTGTTAAAATCAAGTACTCAGTTATACCAGTATTCCTCATTTTATTATTCCTTGTAGCATGGTCAGAACAACCTGGGCAAAGAATTTTCGTACCATGCTGTAAACTGTTTCTACTGTCCCTTTGTCGCACACACATTTCTCTTTAATTTTACTGATCTCTAAGTTTCTCCTGACATTTGAAACTTAACATCTTGCTCAATTTCTCTTCATTGTATTAATTTTCAGTTTCCTAGGCTGAAACACATTTTAAAGTCCTCTTTAGACTCTCTGGTCGAGCCTTCCTGTCTTTTACAATTTTGTCCCACTTTTTCATTTTGTATTATTTTGAAGCTTATTATATGTATTTAGGAACTGATGTAAAGAGAACTGGATTCTTGGAGTAAAGGCCATGCTGATTCCCACACACTTCAAGAGGTCTGACAAGGTCAAAATTTGGGGGCCATCAGCTAGGATGTTGAGTTAAATTTGAAGTTGGAGAGAAAAGAAAGGTTAAGGGTAAAGCAGTAGCATCCATGTACCCCTTCTCCACACTTACGCCAAACCTAAACATGAAAGCTGGAAAGCCTCCTCTCTTAGGCGATTATGTGTCTCAAGCCCATATTTCCAGAGAATACTTTTAGCAAGTCTAATAATTTGGTTGGGACTTTCTCAGAACTTCCTTCCACTTTCATCACAAGGAAGTTGATCTATTTTATTATTCTACTAGCCAGTATGAATATTGAATATTCCCGTAAGTAGATTCTCCAAAACACTTTTCTGGTTTATTATGAAAAAGTAGCCAGTATTTAAATAAATTTGGAAAATACCAAATGTTATATCCCCTTGAATATTCACTGTAGATGTTCCCATAATAAAAGATGGGAAAAATTCCAGACTAACAATTTCTGTTCAACTCTTTTTTAAGTCAAG
>NC_048218.1:53604046-53611631 GCF_002007445.2 Ailuropoda melanoleuca
CCGAGGCCAAAAGCAACCAGGATCATGAATAAAAAGAAACAATGCAGATCTCACCTATAAAGTAGAAAATTAAATTCTTTCTGAAATTGTATCCCTTGAATTTTTATGTTTATCCATCATTTATATAGCTAGCACTAACTCTTGCCTGAATTTTAGCCATGCATTAATATGTGGAACCAGATTACTGACAGGTTGCATGAAAGTCAAAAAATCCAAGACTAAACTTGGCATGTTTTGCCCCCATCATCCTAACAAAACACCAATACAACCTGGTTGTTCTTCTGGATTCTTTGTCTCAGTCAATTATGTGGACACTAAATAGTCGTTTAACCTGAAAATCTGTAGCAATCCTTAAATTATCAGGTTTCCATGTCCTACGACTAGTAAGATTCATGGATTTTACCTCTCAAATGNCTAGTAAGATTCATGGATTTTACCTCTCAAATGTTTCCTGGATGCATTCCTGTTCTCAGTCTTCACTGCCATTACTACTACTTTAGTGTCAGCTCTCTTCTCTTAGCGAATTACTTTGCTCTTATTTTGCCCCTCTAATTCATCCTGTACCTTTGCCGAAGTGATATATTTATCCCAGAGGTTACAGTTTAAGTTTCTTAAACTGGCATATGAAACCCTACATGATTGTATGCTTCCACTTCCTGACTCAAAACTTCAAGAACGTTAAACCACTTGTAATTTTCCCTGCTGTATGCATCCATCCTCCCCTACATAAACCCTCGATATTTTATACTTTGTGCTGGTCCATTGTTTCCTCTTCCTGGGCAGCCCTGCTCCCATCCATTCCGTAACCTTATTCATAACTCTTCCTCAGGACTCTTATTCCTCCCTTAAACTTCAATTCGCCTTCACTTCCTCCAGAAAGCCTTTCCTGAGCCTTTTCTGCTGGACTTGGTGTTGTGTGCCTGGGGTTCCATTAGCGATGACCTGCTTATGTTTGTCTTCTTCACTCTGCAAAAAATTCTTTGAAGTCTAAGACCATTCCTATTTCACCAGTGATTTTCCAGTGCTCCATAGCATCTAACTGCTCAGTTAATGTTTAAAAAATGAACAACAAAGAGGGTAAATGGAAGTAACCAAGAAAGGAACAAAACTAGTCAATTATGGAACCCACTCTTTAATCTGCTTTTCTTTTTATATTCACCACCTTAATGAGTGTGGATTCTCATTTCTCACTGGTAGGCAGGTGATCTCCCATTATAGATATGGCTGTAATCTTTCTCCAACATCTACTTGGGTGCTGGGCATCTCCCACTTGGATGTTGGACTTTAATCATTCCTGTAATGGCATCATTCTTCTGTCTTGATGCATTACTCTGACTTTTCCCATGTTATCCAGCAATCCAATCCATTAAAAATCTGATATATTCTTTTCTTGTAGTATTTCTCTTTCCGAAATTATTCCTTCCTTTAAAATTCCTCTTNCAAGGGAAACAAGCATTCGTGTCCAAGAGGCAGAGAGGACCCCATCCAAGCTCAACCAGGACAAACCTACGCCACGGCATGTCATAGTGCAATTCGCAAATATTAGATCCAAGGATACAGTATTGAAAGCGGCCAGGGCAAAGAAATTTCTCACGTACCAAGGCAAAGGTATCAGGATTACGTCAGACCTGTCTACAGAGACCTGGAATGAGAGAAAGGCTTGGGGGGGCATTTTTAAAGCTCTTTCAGAGAAAAACATGCAGCCAAGGATCCTTTATCCAGCAAAGCTGTCATTCAGAATTGATGGAGAAATAAAGACGTTCCAAAATCGCCAATCATTAACCAATTTCGTAACCACGAAACCAGCCCTACAGGAGATATTAAGGGGGGCTCTATAAAGGTAAAAAGGCCCCAAGAGTGATACAGAGCAGCAAGTCACAACCGATACAAAGACTTTAAAGAGAAATGGCATCATTAAAATCATATCTGTCAATAATCTCTATCAATCTAAATGGCTTAAACTCTCCCATAAAACGCCACAGGGTTGCAGATTGGATAAAAAGACATGACCCATCCATTTGCTGTCTACAAGAGACTCATTTTGAACCCAAAGATGCATTCAGACTTAGAGTAAGGGGATGGAGTACCATCTTCCACGCAAATGGACCTCAAAAGAAAGCTGGAGTAGCAATTCTCATATCAGATAGACTGGATTTTAAACTAGAGGCCATAGAGAGAGATACAGAAGGGCACTATATTATTCTTAAAGGAAGTATTCAACAAGTGGATATGACAATTATTAATATATATGCCCCCAACAGGGGAGCAGCAAGATACACAAGCCAACTCTTAACCAAAATAAAGAGACATATAGATAAGAACACAGTAATAGTAGGGGACCTCAACACCCCACTATCAGAAATAGACAGAACACCCTGGCAAAAACTAAGCAAAGAATCAAAGGCTTTGAATGCCATACTCGACGAGTTGGACCTCATAGATATATATAGAACACTACACCCCAGAACCAAAGAATACTCATTCTATTCAAATGCCCATGGAACATTCTCAAGAATAGATCATGCTCTGGGACACAAAACAGGTCTCAGCCAATACCAAAAGATTGAAATTATCCCCTGCATATTCTCAGACCACAACGCTCTGAAATTGGAACTCAACCACAAGGAAAAACCTGGAAGAAACTCAAACACTTGGAGGCTAAGAACCATCCTGCTCAAGAATGACTCGATAAACCAGGAAATCAAAAAACAAATTAAACAATTTATGGAGACCAACGAGAATGAATACACAACGGTCCAAAACCTATGGGATACTGCAAAGGCAGTCCTAAGGGGGAAATACATAGCCATCCAAGCCTCACTCAAAAGAATAGAAAAATCTAAAATGCAGTTTCTATATTCTCACCTCAAGAAACTGGAACAGCAACAGAGGGACAGGCCTAACCCACTGACAAGGAAGGAGTTGACCAAGATTAGAGCAGAAATCAATGAATTAGAGACCAGAACCACAGTAGAGCAGATCAACAGGACTAGAAGCTGGTTCTTTGAGAGAATCCATAAAATTGATAGACCACTGGCAAAACTTGTCCAAAAACAAAGAGAAAGGACTGAGATTATTAAAATTATGACTGAAAAGGGAGAGGTCACGACCAGCACCATTGAAATTGCAAGGATTATTAGAAACTTTTATCAACAGCTATATGCCAAAAAACTAAACAATCTGGAAGAGATGGAGGCCTTCCTGGAAACCTATAAACTACCAAGACTGAAACAGGAAGAAATAGATTTCTTAAATAGGCCAATTAACTATGAAGAAATTGAGTCAGTGATAAACAACCTTCCAAATAATAAAACTCCAGGCCCAGACGGTTTTCCTGGGGAATTCTACCAAACATTCAAAGAAGAAATAATACCTATTCTCCTAAAGCTATTTCAAAAAATAGAAACAGAAGGAAAGCTACCAAACTCATTCTATGAGGCTAATATTACCTTGATCCCCAAACCAGGCAAAGACCCCCTCAAAAAGGAGAATTACAGACCGATTTCTCTAATGAATATGGATGCCAAAATCCTCAACAAGATCCTTGCTAATAGAATCCAACAGTACATTAAAAGGATTATCCATCATGACCAAGTGGGATTCATACCTGGGATGCAAGCATGGTTCAACACTCGCAAATCAATCAATGTGATACATCATATCAACAAGAAAAGACTCAAGAACCATATGATCCTCTCAATTGATGCAGAAAAAGCATTTGACAAAATACAGCATCCTTTCCTGATTAAAACCCTTCAGAGTGTAGGAATAGAGGGTACATTTCTCAATCTCATAAAAGCCATCTATGAAAAGCCTACTGCAAGCATTATTCTCAATGGGGAAAAGCTGGAAGCCTTTCCCTTAAGATCAGGAACACGACAAGGATGCCCACTCTCGCCACTATTATTCAACATAGTACTAGAAGTCCTTGCAACAGCAATCAGAAGACAAAAAGGGATCAAAGGTATCCAAATCGGCAAAGAAGAAGTCAAACTGTCTCTCTTTGCAGATGACATGATACTCTATATGGAAAACCCAAAGGAATCCACTCCCAAACTATTAGAAGTTATAGAACAATTCAGTAAGGTGGCAGGATACAAAATCAATGCCCAGAAATCAGTTGCATTTCTATACACGAATAACGAGACTGAAGAAAGAGAAATTAGGGAATCCATCCCATTTACAATAACACCAAAAACCATGCGTTACCTTGGAATTAACTTAACCAGAGACGTAAAGGACCTATATGCTAGAAACTATAGATCACTTTTGAAAGATATTGAGGAAGACATAAAAAGATGGAAAAATATTCCATGCTCATGGATTGGAAGAATTAACATAGTTAAAATGTCCATACTACCCAGAGCAATCTACACTTTCAATGCTATCCCGATCAAAATACCGAGGACATTTTTCAAAGAACTGGAACAAATAGTCCTTAAATTTGTATGGAACCAGAAAAGGCCCCGAATCTCCAAGGAACTGTTGAAAAGGAAAAACAAAGCTGGGGGCATCACAATGCCGGATTTCGAGCTGTACTACAAAGCTGTGATCACAAAGACAGCATGGTACTGGCACAAAAACAGACACATCGACCAATGGAACAGAATAGAGAACCCAGAAATGGACCCTCGGCTCTTTGGGCAACTAATCTTTGATAAAGCAGGAAAAAACATCCGGTGGAAAAAAGACAGTCTCTTCAATAAATGGTGCTGGGAAAATTGGACAGCTACATGCAAAAGAATGAAACTTGACCACTCTCTCACACCATACACAAAAATAAACTCCAAATGGATGAAAGACCTCAATGTGAGACAGGAATCCATCAAAATTCTAGAGGAGAACATAGGCAACAACTTCTATGACATCGGCCAGAGCAACCTTTTTCACGACACATCTCCAAAGGCAAGAGAAATAAAAGATAAAATGAACTTATGGGACTTTATCAGGATAAAGAGCTTCTGCACAGCCAAGGAAACAGTCAAAAAAACTAAGAGACAGCCCACGGAATGGGAGAATATATTTGCAAAGGACACCACAGATAAAGGACTGGTATCCAAGATCTACAAAGAACTTCTCAAACTCAATACACGAGAAACAAATAAACAAATCATAAAATGGGCAGAAGATATGAACAGACACTTTTCCAATGAAGACATACAAATGGCTAACAGACACATGAAAAAATGTTCAAAATCATTAGCCATCAGGGAAATTCAAATCAAAACCACACTGAGATACCACCTTACGCCAGTTAGAATGGCAAAGATAGACAAGGCAAGAAACAACAATTGTTGGAGAGGATGTGGAGAAAGGGGATCCCTCCTACATTGTTGGTGGGAATGCAAGTTGGTACAGCCACTCTGGAAAACAGTGTGGAGGTCCCTTAAAAAGTTAAAAATTGAACTACCCTATGACCCAGCCATTGCACTACTGGGTGTTTACCCCAAAGATACAGACGTAGTAAAGAGAAGGGCCATATGCACCCCAATGTTCATAGCTGCATTGTCCACAATAGCCAAATCATGGAAGGAGCCGAGATGCCCTTCAACAGATGACTGGATTAAGAAGCTGTGGTCCATATATACAATGGAATATTACTCAGCTATCAGAAAGAACGAATTCTCAACATTTGCTGCAACATGGACGGCACTGGAGGAGATAATGCTAAGTGAAATAAGTCAAGCAGAGAAAGACAATTATCATATGATTTCTCTCATCTATGGAACATAAGAACTAGGAGGATCGGTAGGGGAAGAAAGGGATAAAGAAAAGGGGGGTAATCAGAGGGGGGAATGAAACATGAGAGACTATGGACTGTGAGAGGCAAACTGAGGACTTCAGAGGGGAGGGGGTGGGGGAAGGGGATAGCCTGGTGATGGGTAGTAGGGAGGGCACGTATTGCATGGTGCACTGGGTGTTATACGCAACTAATGAAGCATCAAACTTTACATCGGAATCTGGGGATGTACTGTATGGTGATTAACACAATATAATAAAATAAAATTAAAAAAAAAATAAAATAAAATAAAACTACTCGGGATAGCTTCACAGGAGAGAGAAAATTCACATTTGAAAGTATTAAAACTCCTCAAAGAGCTTTAGTTAAATTCAAGACTAAGCCAGAAGTCCAAAATAGAAGGCCTCTCAGCCCAGTTATTACCTTTAGTTGATGCTTTCTCTGTGGTTACGCTGTCTAAGGGAGGAGATTCTAAAGCTAGGAAGACTATTTGTTTTTTAATAGCTAGTTGTCCAGACCACCAATTGCTTTCTGATACTGTGGCTCTGAATACAGTGCAGAATATTAGATTAATGGCTTTTTCTTTGACCAGCAAGAACAGGAGAGTTAGGGAATAAAAAGCAGGACCCCTGTTTTCCCTATTGCAGAATTATTTGTTCCCTGAACCACAGGGAGGATTAGTTTGAATAGTGGTGTGTAAAATGGATTCAGTCTTATAGATCCTATCATTTTTTATCATTCTGGTAAGGGAGGGTTCAATTTAATAAGACATGGTATTAACTGTATGTGGCTTATTTAGGACTTTTTATAGATTAACAACCCTGGACTCTTTCTGATTTTCTTTTCTTTTTTCTTTTCTTTTCTTTTCTTTTCTTTTCTTTCTTTTTTTCTTTTCTTTTCTTCTTTTCTTTTTCTTTGATGATAGTGTGATTAGCAGTAAGAGGAGATAATGGTGGCAGGAGTGAAGGGAATTTTGAAGGTGCAGCTTTGATAAGTATCAGGGATTTGGAACTCACAGGAAGACACTGCACCCCATATCCTTTGTTCGGGAATCTCCGTGATCAGTATCTGTCAGGAAAGTCTCAGTGGTTTTTAATTTCTGCCTAATGTAATAAGTGAAAAAGATCTCTCTTTGGTTGCACTCTGCTCCTAAGTTGTCTATCAGTCGATCTTCCGTCTCACAATTAGAAATTGAATGAACACAAAAGAAGTTTTCCTAGTTGGTATTCTGGGCCCCATCCTTAGTTGCAACAACCACCATGTCTCCTCTCCATTCTCACAATCTCAATCTCTGTTTAGTATTTAATTTCCTTTCAACAAACATTTATGTAATGTTATGTAATGCCAGGCATTGTATTAGGTGTTGGAGGGGGATAGGAGATGAATATAGAACCTAGCCTCTGTCCTTGTTTTCGTCATCTTGAAAATTCAATTTTATCTCATAGAGTGATTTATTTGTTTAGTAATCTAGATGAGAAACTAGCCACACAAAATACACCTGGAGGTATAACTAAGTTCAGGTACTAAATACAGCAAGTCACGGGATCCAGAGTCAGGTTACAGCAGAAGGTAGGTAGACAGGGTCCTGAGCAACACCTGGATTCCAAAGAACTCTAGTGAAGATGATATCATGTGGATCCTCCCAGATGACTTTATTTCTTTGTGCCACTTAGGATTAAAGTGTGTGTGCGCACNAGAGAGGGAACACCAGCAAGGGGAGTGGGAGAGGGAGAAGCAGGCTTCCTGCTGAGCAGGGAGCCCGATGTGAGACTCGATCCCAGAACCCTGGGATCATGGCCTGAGCTGAAGGCAGACGCTTAATGACTGAACCACCCAGACACCCCT
>NC_048218.1:53612677-53614466 GCF_002007445.2 Ailuropoda melanoleuca
TTGTTTAGTAATCTAGATGAGAAACTAGGCACACAAAATACACCTGGAGGTATAACTAAGTTCAGGTACTAAATACAGCAAGTCACGGGATCCAGAGTCAGGTTACAGCAGAAGGTAGGTAGACAGGGTCCTGAGCAACACCTGGATTCCAAAGAACTCTAGTGAAGATGATATCATGTGGATCCTCCCAGATGACTTTATTTCTTTGTGCCACTTAGGATTAAAGTGTGTGTGCGCACATGCACGCATACACACGCACACACACACACAAACTGCTTCTGTCTGCAGCCAGACATACATGCACAAAAGATATCCAAATGTATTGATTGGCATCTGACATTTAATAATTAGTGGCTTTAGAACATCTTTTCTTTTTAATTTAAAATTAGATAAACCGAATATCAAAATGAAAATGAATTGAACCTGTTTTATTCTTTTGTCTAATAATGTTGATGATGATGATTTGCATAAGTCACCTTTTATCCTAAAGAGATTTAGGAAATACTTTAAACAGATACTTGCTTTTCTGCTCTTATGTAAGTTATAGAATACACAAATAATACCACCTTTATTTTAGAGATAGAGAAACTGAGACACTGAACTGTGCAATGACTTTAAAAAGGCAGGATTAGAGTTCCTAATTTTAGAACCACATTTTACATTGGAGGCAGAAGTAGATTGTCCAAAATAAATTTTTCTACTGTTCTTGGGTCTTAATCAGCTTACTTGCTTTCCAGCTAGATTTTAACATGCTCAGGAAATCACAAGAGCAAAGTGATTGTACTGAGCCAGGAAGGGAGGGTGACAGTGCCCTTCCTTCTTTGTTTGGGAGAGCTGCTTTGATAAGAAGAAAGTTTGGGAGGGATGCCTGGCATGGTCTTGAGTTCAAGCCCACATTAAGCTTAGAGCCTACTTAAAAAAATAAATTTAAAAAAAAAGAAGAAAGTTTGGGAGTAAGAGGAAATCTTTTTCAATGTAAACTGGTACTATTGCTTTTTTTTGGGGGGGGGGCTGAACCAAAAATAAATTGTTCTGAGGAAGCAAAGTTTCTAAATGGAAGAATGATAGTCATGATCTTCGCTTTCTTCCCAAGTTCACTGCAATGGAAGACAACGTAAAATAGTTACCCCTGACTTCAAGCCCAGCTTTAACCTTCTGATGATTTTGAATCTAGGTACTTTAAATTAAGCATTTTTATTGTGTGTTAATTTAAAAAGACACATGAGCTTAAAAATAGCTGTATTTCCAAGATGCTGAAACAGTTTTGTAAATTTCATGAATTGTTTACATTTTTCCCTTTCATACTTCCAAACAGTTTGCAAATAGCTAAGAAATTCTTTGTGACAGTTTAAGCAGCCTGCTGTTGATGTGGTGTCTAACATGTTTTGACAGACATGGGAGCTTTCCAACACAGAAATTGCTATTGTATTTCAGCACAGCTCAAATTTCAGCCACCTGCATTAGAAATAAATGCAAGATATTTTTTGGCAACTGGTACTGCTTTTGGCTTTTCAGAAGGAACTTTGCAGGGGTGCTTGGGTGGCTCAGTTGGTTAAGAGCCTGCCTTTGGCTCAGGTCATAATCCTGGGGTCCTGGGACGCAGCCCTGTATGTTGGGCTCCCTGCTCAGTGGGGAGTCTGCTTCTCCCTCTCTCTCTGCCCCCCCACTTGTACTCGCTCTCTTTCAAATAAATAAATGAAATCTTGAAAAAAAAAGGAACTTTACAGTAGGTGAGAGAAGTGGTTTTATATATATAAAAATATAAATAAATAAATAAATAAATAAATAA
>NC_048218.1:53615376-53616246 GCF_002007445.2 Ailuropoda melanoleuca
AAGAAAGTTTGGGAGGGATGCCTGGCATGGTCTTGAGTTCAAGCCCACATTAAGCTTAGAGCCTACTTAAAAAAATAAATTAAAAAAAAAAAGAAGAAAGTTTGGGAGTAAGAGGAAATCTTTTTCAATGTAAACTGGTACTATTGCTTTTTTTTGGGGGGGGGGCTGAACCAAAAATAAATTGTTCTGAGGAAGCAAAGTTTCTAAATGGAAGAATGATAGTCATGATCTTCGTTTTCTTCCCAAGTTCACTGCAATGGAAGACAACGTAAAATAGTTACCCCTGACTTCAAGCCCAGCTTTAACCTTCTGATGATTTTGAATCTAGGTACTTTAAATTAAGCATTTTTATTGTGTGTTAATTTAAAAAGACACATGAGTTTAAAAATAGCTGTATTTCCAAGATGCTGAAACAGTTTTGTAAATTTCATGAATTGTTTACATTTTTCCCTTTCATACTTCCAAACAGTTTGCAAATAGCTAAGAAATTCTTTGTGACAGTTTAAGCAGCCTGCTGTTGATGTGGTGTCTAACATGTTTTGACAGACATGGGAGCTTTCCAACACAGAAATTGCTATTGTATTTCAGCACAGCTCAAATTTCAGCCACCTGCATTAGAAATAAATGCAAGATATTTTTTGGCAACTGGTACTGCTTTTGGCTTTTCAGAAGGAACTTTGCAGGGGTGCTTGGGTGGCTCAGTTGGTTAAGAGCCTGCCTTTGGCTCAGGTCATAATCCTGGGGTCCTGGGACGCAGCCCTGTATGTTGGGCTCCCTGCTCAGTGGGGAGTCTGCTTCTCCCTCTCTCTCTCTGCCCCCCCACTTGTACTCGCTCTCTTTCAAATAAATAAATTAAATCTTGAAAAAAAA
>NC_048218.1:53616257-53625317 GCF_002007445.2 Ailuropoda melanoleuca
GCTGGCTGTCTCTATCTCTGTCAAATAAAGAGAAGTGGTTTTATATATATAAAAATATAAATAAATAAATAAATAAATAAATAAATAACGACGCCAACACATAGAGTCTTAGGTCTGAGGAAGACTTAAATATCCAGTCAATTCCCTTCTTCCCAAGAAGTTTCACCTGCTTCTGGTAGACATTCATTTGCATGTCATGATCTCATCCATTTCAGCAATAGAGCCTCATCTCTTGGATTATGTATTATCTGTAAAGATATTCTTTTAAAATCTAAATAGCCATGAGATAAGGAAAGGTTTAGTGGANTCTTTTCTTTTCTTTTCTTTTCTTTTCTTTTCTTTTCTTTCTTTTCTTTTCTTTTCTTTTCTTTTCTTTCTTTTTTTCTTTTCTTTTCTTCTTTTCTTTTTCTTTGATGATAGTGTGATTAGCAGTAAGAGGAGATAATGGTGGCAGGAGTGAAGGGAATTTTGAAGGTGCAGCTTTGATAAGTATCAGGGATTTGGAACTCACAGGAAGACACTGCACCCCATATCCTTTGTTCGGGAATCTCCGTGATCAGTATCTGTCAGGAAAGTCTCAGTGGTTTTTAATTTCTGCCTAATGTAATAAGTGAAAAAGATCTCTCTTTGGTTGCACTCTGCTCCTAAGTTGTCTATCAGTCGATCTTCCGTCTCACAATTAGAAATTGAATGAACACAAAAGAAGTTTTCCTAGTTGGTATTCTGGGCCCCATCCTTAGTTGCAACAACCACCATGTCTCCTCTCCATTCTCACAATCTCAATCTCTGTTTAGTATTTAATTTCCTTTCAACAAACATTTATGTAATGTTATGTAATGCCAGGCATTGTATTAGGTGTTGGAGGGGGATAGGAGATGAATATAGAACCTAGCCTCTGTCCTTGTTTTCGTCATCTTGAAAATTCAATTTTATCTCATAGAGTGATTTATTTGTTTAGTAATCTAGATGAGAAACTAGCTCACAAAATACACCTGGAGGTATAACTAAGTTCAGGTACTAAATACAGCAAGTCACGGGATCCAGAGTCAGGTTACAGCAGAAGGTAGGTAGACAGGGTCCTGAGCAACACCTGGATTCCAAAGAACTCTAGTGAAGATGATATCATGTGGATCCTCCCAGATGACTTTATTTCTTTGTGCCACTTAGGATTAAAGTGTGTGTGCGCACATGCACGCATACACACGCACACACACACACAAACTGCTTCTGTCTGCAGCCAGACATACATGCACAAAAGATATCCAAATGTATTGATTGGCATCTGACATTTAATAATTAGTGGCTTTAGAACATCTTTTCTTTTTAATTTAAAATTAGATAAACCGAATATCAAAATGAAAATGAATTGAACCTGTTTTATTCTTTTGTCTAATAATGTTGATGATGATGATTTGCATAAGTCACCTTTTATCCTAAAGAGATTTAGGAAATACTTTAAACAGATACTTGCTTTTCTGCTCTTATGTAAGTTATAGAATACACAAATAATACCACCTTTATTTTAGAGATAGAGAAACTGAGACACTGAACTGTGCAATGACTTTAAAAAGGCAGGATTAGAGTTCCTAATTTTAGAACCACATTTTACATTGGAGGCAGGAGTAGATTGTCCAAAATAAATTTTTCTACTGTTCTTTGGTCTTAATCAGCTTACTTGCTTTCCAGCTAGATTTTAACATGCTCAGGAAATCACAAGAGCAAAGTGATTGTACTGAGCCAGGAAGGGAGGGTGACAGTGTCCTTCCTTCTTTGTTTGGCAGAGCTGGTTTGATAAAAAGAAAGTTTGGGAGGGATGCCTGGCATGGTCTTGAGTTCAAGCCCACATTAAGCTTAGAGCCTACTTAAAAAAATAAATTAAAAAAAAAAAGAAGAAAGTTTGGGAGTAAGAGGAAATCTTTTTCAATGTAAACTGGTACTATTGCTTTTTTTTTTTTTTTTTTTGGGCTGAACCAAAAATAAATTGTTCTGAGGAAGCAAAGTTTCTAAATGGAAGAATGATAGTCATGATCTTCGCTTTCTTCCCAAGTTCACTGCAATGGAAGACAACGTAAAATAGTTACCCCTGACTTCAAGCCCAGCTTTAACCTTCTGATGATTTTGAATCTAGGTACTTTAAATTAAGCATTTTTATTGTGTGTTAATTTAAAAAGACACATGAGTTTAAAAATAGCTGTATTTCCAAGATGCTGAAACAGTTTTGTAAATTTCATGAATTGTTTACATTTTTCCCTTTCATACTTCCAAACAGTTTGCAAATAGCTAAGAAATTCTTTGTGACAGTTTAAGCAGCCTGCTGTTGATGTGGTGTCTAACATGTTTTGACAGACATGGGAGCTTTCCAACACAGAAATTGCTATTGTATTTCAGCACAGCTCAAATTTCAGCCACCTGCATTAGAAATAAATGCAAGATATTTTTTGGCAACTGGTACTGCTTTTGGCTTTTCAGAAGGAACTTTGCAGGGGTGCTTGGGTGGCTCAGTTGGTTAAGAGCCTGCCTTTGGCTCAGGTCATAATCCTGGGGTCCTGGGACGCAGCCCTGTATGTTGGGCTCCCTGCTCAGTGGGGAGTCTGCTTCTCCCTCTCTCTCTGCCCCCCCACTTGTACTCGCTCTCTTTCAAATAAATAAATGAAATCTTGAAAAAAAAAGGAACTTTACAGTAGGTGAGAGAAGTGGTTTTATATATATAAAAATATAAATAAATAAATAAATAAATAAATAAATAACGACGCCAACACATAGAGTCTTAGGTCTGAGGAAGACTTAAATATCCAGTCAATTCCCTTCTTCCCAAGAAGTTTCACCTGCTTCTGGTAGACATTCATTTGCATGTCATGATCTCATCCATTTCAGCAATAGAGCCTCATCTCTTGGATTATGTATTATCTGTAAAGATATTCTTTTAAAATCTAAATAGCCATGAGATAAGGAAAGGTTTAGTGGAAAGAGAATAGGATCTGGGATCAGAAGGACTTATTTTCATGTCCTAACTTCATCTCTGACCCTGTGTACAACTTGTAATTTTTCTTAAATCATTGCAAACCTCTTTTTCCTTGTCTGCAAAATGGGGATAATAACAGCTTCATAAATTATTGTAAGAAATAAATGATATAAGCTATGTAAAGTTTCTAGCATTGTACTTGCTGCCAGATATCGATGTTTTATTTTATTTGTCCTCATATAAGCAGTATGAGAAAGAAATTATATTTTATAGAAGAGTCTGAAGTTCAGAGTTGTAATATGTTTTCTGTGAATTTCTGTGTTAAGTAAAAAGTAATCACCAGGACAGCCAAATAACCTTTTACTTATTAGAGCAGGTTAACATTGGAATTTTCATATGTTTTCCAGCATTTCAAATCCATCTCTCAGTCACCCCCTAGGGTAAATGTGGTGCCCATTTTTTCACAGTCCATACACCAAAGGAAGATGAATTAAATAAAAATAGAATCAAGATTGCCACCTTAAGAAATAGTTCTTTATCATTCAACACAGAGACTTCAATGGCAAGTGTTAATTGAATTTTAAACTTTGATTAACAGTTTTCATAAGTATGTATTAAACACCTGTCTTTCCCTCTAGATTGAAAGTTTCAGGGAAAGCAGGGAACACATATATATGCTGTATCCCCAGTGCCTGGCACATAGTAGTTATCTCTAAATATTTAAATGAATACTGTTAATTGAGTAATATTTTTACAGTGGTATAAAATTCCACTTTTTTTCAGTATACACTTATTTCTATTTCTGGAATTTTTCTTCATAGTCTACATTTTCTTTCCTACATAAAATACGTTCTCATTGTTAAGGAAGATTTAGAAAATATAGACAAGATAAAGGAAAAACTATTCACCATGTCATAGTTTGCTGTTTTGCTTTTTTAAAGAATTGAAGAATTGAAAATCAATTTTAGTTGGGCTTCAAAAAGTGTAGATGTTTCCCTGAGGATTTCTTGGCCTAACCACAGGGTTTTTCCCATTAAAAGAGATAAAGCTTAATAATGGCATTGTTTGCTTTTAAATTTCAGCCAGATGTCCCAGGGAAAGATGGCAGAAACTCCTCCACACTGTTTGTTTTGTTATCATTTTGGTAAAATTTGTTTAGGGAGCCACTTCCCTCAGGAATCTTAAAATTAATCTTCTATTTTGCCTATTGATTTTCCCACAGTGAAGCAGGAATATTTTTTATTAATATATATTATAATACCTCTATTCTGTTCAGGTTGATTTTAAGTCATCTTTGGACTCTCTGAAAACTTCAAGCAATTTCTTTTAAGAATGCTTACATAGGTAACTAATATTTCAGCTCTGAACACTTTAAAATTTGACTAAAAATATGTATCACTTGCTTTTATGAATGGAACAAGAATTTGTCTCAATACTAAATTACTGGATCATAGCCTTTAACTTCAAAAAGTTCTATAATTCCTGGAGACTTAGGATTCTTTTAATACTTGTTAATTAAAAAAATTTCCGTGATGATTTAAGGGTGAACTTACTTTAATTTTGCTTTGCTCTCTATACCCATTTTTTAAGCATACAACTTTTTTCCAATTATGTTGATTATATCTTTTGATTCACTTCTGTTATTTTCATTTCTTTTTTAGAACATCTAAACATCTTTTTTATAATGTTGATCTTTAAAAGGTGAAGTGGTACAAGAGTACAATTAATTACTCAAATAGAACCACAAGACACTAAAAATCAGCAGTTCCCTGCCTCTCACCTCTCTCCATCCTTTTCTATACACAGTTCTACTCTCATTTAACTCTTTTTGCTATAAATTCTATTACTTAACTCTATGTGGTAAAGTAGTATTTTTATACTGCTATATATTGATATATCCATTTGAAATATGACCTACTGAGGAGCTGGGTTTGAGGCTCTTAGCATCATCCTTTCCATTTTCTGTCTTCCAAAAACTTTTGGTTGTATCAACAGTGTTTACATCATTATGGTTATATAAATATTAGTCATTACTGAGCCAAAGAATATACTATTATTTCAGTAGTATACTACCTTTAGTTTGTCTTGGAGTTGGTAATTGCTTTTTGTTTTGCATGGTTTTCTATGTGCCTAGAACAATCATTTACTAAATGGCTCAACAGAGCTGGGAAATGCCTAGTAATAAAATTTCCCCACACATTCAAAGATAGTCTGTAGTTCAATTTGTTATTCTTCTGGAAACTGCCCGCTCCCAACTCTCTAACCTCATGCTCTGCTATGGGCTCTTGCTCTCCAGGCATGCTGCACAGCTGCTGCCCTGGAGCTTCTTAGTAAATCTTCCACATTGAACCCCCAGTTTCCTATGACATGTCTACCTCTCTCTTTCATTTACTCTGCTGAAATGTGACCTCCAGTAACCTCCGAAGAAGGGGGAAGGGAAATAGGTAGTAAACTTCTGAATTATTAGCTGTATGCAAATACCTTAAGTTTACCCTTCCCACTTGACTGGTAGTTTGGGTGAGAATAGAGTACAAAGCTAAAAATCATTTTCCCTGGGAAGTTGGAAGGCATCATACCTTGGTCTTTTAGTGTCCAATCTGGCTGATGAAAATTCCAAAAGCTGTTATGATTCTCTTTCCTTTGATTGTGTTTTGCTATTTGTTTTTGCATAATTTTCTGGAAGCTTTTAGAGTCCCTTTTATGCCTCTTGTTTTGAAATTTTTATTTAAGTCATTAGCCTAGTCATTCTGAGAAGTTTTCATATGCATAATTAATTTATCTCTAGTTTTTCAGTTCTTTATTTTTGAGGGAGTAGCAGGGTTAAATTTTATAATTGTTCGATTTTGAACCTTTCAGATAGATTTTCAAAGACTATCATAGTAGTTTATCTTATCTTTTCCATGTTCTTTTCTGAGGTTTACTTGGCTTTATGTAGCAGTATTTCTGATTTTAATTTCAATTATATTTTAATTTAAAAGTCGATTTCTTATAATCTTTCTTTCCTAATAGCGGTTACACTTGTTTATCTGTCTTTTAATATTTATTATTCATTAATTTTCTTCTGTTATTTTTAGCTGAATACAATTTTTTTAATCTTTCTTTTAAAAAAATTTAAATTCAGTTAATTAACATATAATGCATTATTTGTCTCAGGGATACAAGTCTGTGATTCATCAGTATTATATAATATCCAGTGTTCATTATAACATATACCCTCCCCAATGTCGATCATCCACTTACCCCATCCCTCCACCCCCCCTACCCTCCAGCAACCCTCAATTTGTTTCCTATGATTAAGAGTCTCTTATGGTTTGTCTCCCTCTCTGGTTTCATCTTGTTTCGTTTTTTTTTCTCTCATCCCCTATGATCCTTTGCCTTGTTTCTTAAATTCCACATATCAGTGAGATCATATGATAATTGTCTTTCTCTGATTGACTTATTCATTCAGCATCATATCCTCTAGTTCCATTCATGTAGTTGCAAATGGCAAGATTTCATTTTTGATGGCTGCATAATATTCCATTATCTCTCTCTCTCTCTCTCTACATATCTATATATCTATATCTATCTATCTATATATACATATATATATCTACATGCACACACACACACACACACACACACACACACCACATTTTCTTTATCCATTAATCTGTCAGTGGACATCCTGGCTCTTTCCATAGTTTGGCCATTATGGACATTGCTGCTATAAACATTGGGTTGCAGGTGGCCCTTCAGATTACTACATCTGTATCAGTAGTAAAATTGCTAGGTCGTAGGGTAGCTCTATTTCCAACTTTTTGAGGAATGTCCATACTGTTTTCCAGAGTGGCTGCACCAGATTGCATTCCCACCAACAGTGTAGGAGGGTTCCCCCTTCCGCATCCTTGCCAACATCTGTCATTTCCTGACTTGTTAATTTTAGCCATTCTGACTGGTGTGAGGTGGTATCTCATTGTGGTTTTGATTTGTATTTCTCTGATGCCAAGTGATGTTGAACACTTTTTCATGTGTCTGTTGGCCATTTGGATATCTTCTTTGCAGAAATGTCTGTTCATGTCTTCTGCCCATTTCTTGATTGGATATTTTGTTTGGATTGAATTATTTGTTCTTTGGGTATTGAGTTTGATAAGTTCTTTATAGATTTTGGATACTAGCCTTTTATCTGATATGTCATTTGCAAATATCTTCTCCCATTCTGTCTGTTGTCTTTTGATTATGTCGACTATTTCCTTTGCTGTGCAAAAACTTTTTATCTTGATGAAGTCCCAGTAGTTCATTTTTGCCTTTGTTTCCCTTGCCTTTGGAGATGTGTCTAGCAAGAAGTTGCTGTGGCTGAGGTCAAAGAGGTTGCTGCCTGTGATCTCCTCTAGGATTTTGATGGATTCCTGTCTCACATTTAGGTCATTCATCCCTTTTAAGTCTGTTTTTGTGTATGGTGTAAGGAAATGGTCCAGTTTCATTCTTCTGCATGTGGCTGTCCAATTTTCCCAACACCCCTTGTTGAAGAAACTTTTTTCCATTGGGTATTCTATCCTGCTTTGTCGAAGATTAATTGAGCATAGAGTTGAGGGTCCATTTTTGGGGTCTCCATTCTGTTCCATTGATCTGTCTATTTTTGTGCCAGTACCATACTCTCTTGATGATTACAGCTTTGTAATACAGCTTGGAGTCTGGAATTGTGAAGCCACCAGTTTTGTTTTTCTTTTCCAACGTTCCTTTGGCCATTTGGGATCTTTGTTTATCTGTCTTTTAATATTTAGTATTCATTAATTTTTTAGACAGCCTTCTCTTGATTCTCAAGAATATACATTCTTGATTCATGTATATATTATATGCATATGTTTATGAAATTTTCATCTGTTCTCTACACTTATTTTTTTCTTTCTCTTTTTTTTTTACCTTTTTTGCAGTTTTATTTTGAATTCCTTTAGCTTGTCCTTTTTACATTGAAAACATTCTTTAAATAATGTTTATTTATTCTTAATGTTTATTTATTCTTTAAATAATGTTGATCTGTCCATTCATATTCCAGAGGTACCAGAAAGCTCATTAAGAGTGAGTACCTTGTGGGAGAGTAGGCTTATTAATTGGCAGATTAGTTACTTCTATACTGAGCAGGAAGAGAGCTAACCTTTTAATTCAGGGACCACAAAATGTCCCAATAAAGACTTCTTTCCTTGGGTTGTAGAGTTATACCCAAGATGATCCCTTTTCTAGCTTCTTGTCCAGGATGCAGAGCTGAAGATCCCTACTTCCAAATTCTAGGCAAGAGAAGGAGAAGGCTCCCGAGTGTGCAGTTTTTAGACTCCCTTGCATCCCATTTTCACCCCTATGTGCCCTCTTGCTCTGCACAGTGCCCTGTCACAGAGTCTGGTGCCTTTCAGAGAACAGACAGCTGTTGTCCTGCCAGTGCAAGGGGATGTGGGGAATTATCCTCTGACTACAGGCATGGGGAAGGGGACCTTGGGTGTTCCAAATGCCCTGTATACAGTCTTCCAACTAATCTGTCTTTCCAGTCCTCATCTGCCTAACTTTCTTGGTACCTGGTGCCTCTAGTAGTTAACCTTTAGGGCAAATTGCCTCATTTTTTCATAGCTAACCTGCAGCCACCTGGATTGTAACTATACTCAAGCAAATCACTTACTCCTTCTTGTGCTTTCCATCATCCAAATATTTATTAAAGTCTTTTGTTTATATTATATCCTTTTTCATGTTATTTGTCCTGTGGGTTAATAAAAAAACTTATTTTTTGTAGGGTCATTTCTGGGTTTTACTGCCAGTGCCTCAGAGTGTTGTGGTGTCAGCCACCTTCCTTTTATTCTCATCTTGTTCTGTTTTTAAGGTACTATGTTCCATTTTCATAGAAACCACGTTTTCATACAACCTATTCAGATTTCCAAAAATTTAAAAAATGTCTTTGGGTCTTGGTTTTCATAGGTGATCTCTAAATCTGCCTTGTTAGTGTGATACTAATCATACTCCCTTTCTCTTATGTGCAAAAAATTTTAAGGCCCCACTTTGGTCCTTCTGTGTTTAGTTTAACTGCATTCTGTTTGGCTGCTGTTTGAAATCTCTCCTGAAGTCTATGCAGTTGA
>NC_048218.1:53628144-53629039 GCF_002007445.2 Ailuropoda melanoleuca
TATGGGTGTGTGTGTGTGTGTATGTGTATACACACACCACCTTGTTTGTATTCATTCATCCTTCAGACATCTGGGCTCTTTCCATGTTTTCGCTATTGTGGACATTGCTGCAATAAACATGGGGGTACGAATCACTATTTTTATATCCTTTGGATAAATACCTAGTAGTGCAATTGTTGAATTGTAGGGTAGTTCTATTTTTAACCTTTTGAGGAACTTCCATACTGTTTTCCAGAGTGGCTGCACCAGTTGCATTCCTACCAACAGTGTAAGAGAGTTCCTTTTTCTCCACATCCTCTCCAACATCTGTTACTTCTTGTGTTGTTAATTGTAGCCATTCTGACTGGTGTGAGGTGGTATCTCATTATAGTTCTGATGAGTTTTCTACTTTTTCTTCTCTTCTTCTTTTCTCCATTTCCTACTTTTCTCCTGGGATCATATAGAGCACTACTGGCCCCCACTACTTCCTGCCAGATAGTTTTCAGCAATTCACTGTCTCTTTCTGGCTAGAACTGAAGCATTTATTGGTCTGTTTGAGTGTATCAGACTGACCCTGGAGGACTGTTAGAACAGTGTTCACATAATATCACAGATGGTTCACCTTTTCCAGTGTTTGGGTTTGTACAGGTATTACTGTGCTGTGTGCTGGGAGGGAAGAGATAAATGGTAAAGGTGTTCCTGCTTTCCTAGTACTGAGCATAGCACTAGTAGACCAATGATTAAATATCAGAGAATGTAAAACTTTATTAGGGGATTTCCATTGAATGCTGGCAATGGTGATTTTCTGTTAATTTGCAGTGTTATTTCAAATACTGGTCATCTTTATGTCTTAACTAAATACTTTTAATAGGGAAGTCGAGATATTTTTAAGTGTTTTGCAAGACACCATTTTAAA
>NC_048218.1:53629404-53639670 GCF_002007445.2 Ailuropoda melanoleuca
GTGGGAACTACAGACACTATGAAGTGTTTGCGCTCCTTAGAGAGGAAGTCACCAAAGACCACTGTTCCTAACATGTTCCCTGGGTTTTCTTCTTTAAAATTTTTTAAATTTAAATTCAAGTTAGTTAACATGTAGTGTATTATTAGTTTCAGGGGTAGAATTTAGTGATTCATCAGTTGCATATAACACCTGGTGCTCATCACAAGAAGTGTCCTCCTTAATGCCCATCACCCAGTTACCCCCATCCCCCCACCCACCAACCTCCAGCAATCCTCAGTTTGTTTCCTATAGTTAAGAGTCACTTACTGTTTGCCTCCCTCTCTGTTTTTATATTATTTTATTTTTCCTTCCCTTGCCCAATGTTCATCTGTTTTGTTTCTTAAATTCCACATATGAGTGAAATCATATGGTATTTATTTTTCTCTGATTGACTTTTTCACTTAGCATAAAACACTCTAGCTCCATCCACATCATTACAAATGGCAAGATTTCATTCTTTTTGATAGCTGAGTAATATTCCATATGTATGTGTGTATATGGGTGTGTGTGTGTGTGTATGTGTATACACACACCACCTTGTTTGTATTCATTCATCCTTCAGACATCTGGGCTCTTTCCATGTTTTCGCTATTGTGGACATTGCTGCAATAAACATGGGGGTACGAATCACTATTTTTATATCCTTTGGATAAATACCTAGTAGTGCAATTGTTGAATTGTAGGGTAGTTCTATTTTTAACCTTTTGAGGAACTTCCATACTGTTTTCCAGAGTGGCTGCACCAGTTGCATTCCTACCAACAGTGTAAGAGAGTTCCTTTTTCTCCACATCCTCTCCAACATCTGTTACTTCTTGTGTTGTTAATTGTAGCCATTCTGACTGGTGTGAGGTGGTATCTCATTATAGTTCTGATGAGTTTTCTACTTTTTCTTCTCTTCTTCTTTTCTCCATTTCCTACTTTTCTCCTGGGATCATATAGAGCACTACTGGCCCCCACTACTTCCTGCCAGATAGTTTTCAGCAATTCACTGTCTCTTTCTGGCTAGAACTGAAGCATTTATTGGTCTGTTTGAGTGTATCAGACTGACCCTGGAGGACTGTTAGAACAGTGTTCACATAATATCACAGATGGTTCACCTTTTCCAGTGTTTGGGTTTGTACAGGTATTACTGTGCTGTGTGCTGGGAGGGAAGAGATAAATGGTAAAGGTGTTCCTGCTTTCCTAGTACTGAGCATAGCACTAGTAGACCAATGATTAAATATCAGAGAATGTAAAACTTTATTAGGGGATTTCCATTGAATGCTGGCAATGGTGATTTTCTGTTAATTTGCAGTGTTATTTCAAATACTGGTCATCTTTATGTCTTAACTAAATACTTTTAATAGGGAAGTCGAGATATTTTTAAGTGTTTTGCAAGACACCATTTTAAATGGTAACTTCATATAGTTTTATTTAAATTTAAAACAGTAATGTTATGTACAACATTTCCATTTATTCACCAAGTATGATAAGCTCTGTTCAGTAAGAGTGAAGTCACATTTTGGAGACAGTTGCTAATATAATACAAAAATAACTGGTTGGTCATGCTTACTATGTGTAGGTTCACAACCCTTTCAGGAGCTTTCCTGTTTAATCCAAAATCAGCCCTATATACAGAGAGCAGGGAGAGACCAAAAAGGTAGGCCACTGCAGGTTGGTAGGTGGCAATTTTAATACTAGCAAAGGGAGCTTACATATGAGATTTGTCCTGCACAGTGGCAAGAAGCATGGATCCCTACACCTGCCCTCCAAATCTTTAAAGCTTATAAAGAGGCCCTACCTGGACTCCATCATGTATACCGTGCAGGTATTTTCAACATCACATCACCATCTCAAGATTGTGTTGTTGGAGCAGCCTCTAGGAGGGGGAAAGGCAAGCAGAACCCAGTTCTGAAGACAGTGGAGTGAGGAAAGAGTCTCCTAGTGTCAGAGTCTAGCTCACAGGTCAATTGGCAGTCATGTCTTTTTGATCATGTTCCCCAATGCTATGTTTCAAAAAGGACAAAAACAATTCTTCCTGACATTTTGCCTTCTAAATATTTAATGTCATGCAAAAGTCCTACAGCAAAATATCAGTTGCAATGTTTTGTAAAAAGAAAACTCAGTATCTATGAAATTAGGTGGTTAGAAGGAGAAAAGGGACAGATATGGAGAAAACACATTAAAGTTTTATTTTTAAATTCCACTAGGGTCTATTTGAGTATAGTTTTTAGCTAGCTAAGGTTGTAACTGCTATTACAGGCAAAAAAGAAAATTAAAATGGAGAGCAGATTATGCCTCATAAAGATGTAAACAAGAAATGCCTAATAGGAAAGCTTTAACAGATAAAGTATCTCTAAATGTTCTTTTCATTGACCCTGTAAGAGTAATAGTACCACTATTATGGTGCACTAGCTAAGAGCAGACAACACTGTAGTGTAATACAGGGTAAGTTATTTAGCATCTCTGATTATCAGTTTTATCCTTTGCAAAATGCACAATCATAGGTTTGTAATAAGGATTAAATAAGGCAATGTTACAGCATGTGGTAGCACTTGGTGCCCAGTAAACACTAAAAAATGGGGTAGGTTTTTGTAAAAAAAAAATAAATTCTGTGTTTTAATATTCTGAGAAGTTTTTCTTTTTCTTTTTTTTTAAGATTTTATTCATTTGTGAGAGAGAGAGAGCATGAGTGGGGGTATGGGTAGAGGGAGAAGCAGACTCCTCATTGAGTGGGGAATCTGATGCAGGACTCAATCCCAGGGCTCTGGGATCATGACCTGAGCCAAAGGGAGAGGCTTAACTGACTGAGCCACCCAGCGCCCCCTGAGAAAGTTTTCTTTTCATGGATTTCAGTTTGTAGATTTAAATGTGTCTTCTTTTCTTTACCTTGCTAGCTCATGCTATGTGGATTACCTGTTCTTACTTCATCACTAGAACTAATAAGAGAAATGATGTGTTGATTAGATGGCAATGAGCTTTATATCCATAATTCCAAGAATACTGTGAGTGCATTATAAATATTTGTTGAATTAATTAATACCAAAAATTAAGCCAGCCCTTCTTTATTTATTAAAACCACATGAGTTTAACCTGTAGAATGTCTGGATAATGCTTAAGGACTACCAGTTATCTCTAAACCTCGCTCTTCAATATTAAATATAAATGAAAGCTATTGATGTAGATAATTTATCCATGCAATTATGAGTTGGGAATGTTTCCCTTGTTCCATAGGTAGGAAACAATTTAGACATTCTTCATGAAAAGATTACCTCCATTTTTCTTTAAATATTTGCAGTGGAGAGTATTACGCTCCTTATACCTCTGTCCAGTAGGTGATATTCAAGGCTCTGGGCTCATTGAGAAGTTTGAAGAATTATAACACATATTCCCCTGTCTCTAAAAGCTTATGAGACATTTGGAGGCATAAACTATAGGGCTGAAAAACTTCCAAAGCATTAATTGAATAATACNATTGTGGAAGACAAATTTTTGCGATTAAACTGATTGGGTTAAATGGAATCTTTTATGAAGATATGGATCACAATGTGCCTCCATGATATTTGACCTTTTAATTATCAAGCATATGCTGTGCTCAACTCTTGATGGACTGAGGGGAATTCACTACTTAAAATAGAACTCTCTCTTTTCATTTTGAGTGCTTATATGACAGTGCAATATAGAAAAACACCGATTCCTTTGATATTTGGACATAAGAGAAAGAGGGATTGGAAATCTTACCCTGTCAATAGTGGAGAAAAATTTTGTAGTTTGGGGGAGGTCGGGGGGAGCATTTAANACCCAAACTCAACAGATGGAAGAGATAGGGTTGAACAAAGAAGATTTTATAAAGAAATTGACACTCAAGTTGGGCTTTGAGGGAAGGGTAGCCTTTGTCTATAGAGGTAAAGGTAAATGAGAAGAGGAGAGACAGTGAACAAAATAGAGGAAGCAGGAATGGGAATGGTACATTCAGTGTTCTTGAAGTTATTATAAATCTCTTTTCTGTTTAAAATGAGCATTGTTTATTCTTACATGAAGTTTGTTATCAGTGAGCATATCTTAATTTGATGGTGTTTCTGGAAGTGATATGGATATATTGCCACTAAAATATGTTAGGAGGGAAAAACATGATAATGCATGTGAAATAGCCAAAACTAGAATTCAGGCATGACCAGAGACTCAGTATAATATTTTCCCTTCAGGTTTTCCTTCTTATCTTTGGTTTGGGTTGTATTTATGACTTTTATCCTCCNGATTTTGATACTCTCCTCTAAACCTGACCCTACTGGCAAGTTGTTCATAAAATCCATAGCACAGTTTCTCCCAGACATTGCACTGGGGATCAAATCGCATTTCAATTNCCTGTAGTCTTTCAGTGGAAATCCACGTATTTAAACCATACCAGAAAAATAAAACTAGAGGTGATTCCCATTAAGGGGGNCATTGAGGGGATTTAGAGGTTGGGTTCTCTTGGAAGCAGATTTTGATGTGAAAGGAAGACTGGAAAAAGTTTGTTAGGAAATGCTCTTAGAATCAACATCTGTGAAAGAGAAGGCAAAGAAGCAGGGTTCAGCTGAGGGAGAACTTCAGTCTTGATGCAGGCTTACTGAATGTCCCAGCTAACCCCGGGGTTGTTCTAAGGGGGGTGACATTTCTTAGTTAACGCATGTGGTGATGTGGTGAAGGGCCAGGAAGGAGTGGGATTGGGGTTGAGACAGCTTTCTGTAGCTGAGGGCAATTTCTTGAGAGGGCCGAGACCTCCGAGCTGTTAGCACTGTTCCCGTTTTTGAGGAGTAAGTCATTAGTCCTGAGGACGGTCTGGCCAGCACGTCAAAGCATCTCCTGCAGGAGGCAAAGCCATTTTGTGGGGATCTGGATGGCAAAAGCGTTGTTTTGTCTGGATGCAGATTGAGGCAATGTGTGGATCATCCAGGCGATGTCGCCAGTGCTGTCTCCAAGGGCCACTACCACTTCACTGGAATAAAGAGGAGCTGCGGGGCCTGTGTTAGTTGGGCTAACCACAATCCACCTTCCACAATCCGATGAAGTGGCCCAACACGGCATTTTATTTTCTCACTGTTCTGGAGGCAAGATCGGGTTTTTCTGGTGAGAGCTCTCTGGCTTGCAGCTGGTGGCCACTTTCTCACTATGTCCTCATGTGCCTTTCCTTACGACCTCATTTAAAATTAATCACTTCCTTAGAGGCCCCCTCTCCAAATAAAGCCACACTGGGAGTTAGGGTTTCAATGTATAAACTTAGTCATGATGGGAAGGGGGCACAAACATCCATAACAGGGCAAGTTCGCTCAGATTTTCATATATATTTCCTTATGACACTGGAGAAATATAAATTACAAATGATTTTTGCTCCCCTGAAGAAGTGGGTTTTTTGTTTATTTTTTTAACCTTGAGTGAGAAACAAATAGTTAAGCAACAAAAAATAATAGTACTCCCCCACTTTCATCAATCTCTTATAAGTTTTTCCTATATTGCCCTTTGAAAACTGCCTAGAGTGGTTTGTTATTAATATTAAATATTACAAATATTAATTATCATTCATTTACTCAATAAGTATATTTTAAGTGACTACTGTGGACTCCATGCAATTTATATTTAATTTACCACCCATCCTCATTCAAAATTACTGACATACCTTATGAAAATTAGAACAGTCTCAAGTAGTTATTATGTTTAATTTTTAATTTAAAGTGAACTTTTATTAATGCCAGCATTAAAAAGTTTTTTTGTTATGTATAACACGAAAATTCCTAGAGTTATAGTTAGAAATAACAGTAATTTGATTTGCTTTTCAGAGATGGGGGATAGGTTACAAAACACTTAGTTGAATTGATTGATGATTGTGGAAGACAAATTTTTGCGATTAAACTGATTGGGTTAAATGGAATCTTTTATGAAGATATGGATCACAATGTGCCTCCATGATATTTGACCTTTTAATTATCAAGCATATGCTGTGCTCAACTCTTGATGGACTGAGGGGAATTCACTACTTAAAATAGAACTCTCTCTTTTCATTTTGAGTGCTTATATGACAGTGCAATATAGAAAAACACCGATTCCTTTGATATTTGGACATAAGAGAAAGAGGGATTGGAAATCTTACCCTGTCAATAGTGGAGAAAAATTTTGTAGTTTGGGGGAGGTCGGGGGGAGCATTTAGATAGTGGATGGGGAACTGAGATGAGGAAGTACAGAAAAAATTTTTACACTACAAAAGTCTGAGTATATACTGAGCCTTCCATGTCCTATTTGACTTTACTTCCTCTTTTGTGTTTAGCGATTTATAGATAATGATAGATAAGATTTTGATACTCTCCTCTAAACCTGACCCTACTGGCAAGTTGTTCATAAAATCCATAGCACAGTTTCTCCCAGACATTGCACTGGGGATCAAATCGCATTTCAATTTTTTGTTTCTGGAATATTTCCGCTGGAGGGTAGAGAAAAATTCCATTGTTCTCTTCTGTGACAGCTTTATGTGTTCTGTAGAGGCTGACGAGCGGTAGAATTTCTTTTCTTCTCTTTCTTCATTTCTTCATATGCCAACTTTTAAAAATTCATGGTTGAAATATGTGACTTGTCACGTCCAGGCACTGACAATATCCTCCTATTGAATGTGGGACGCATCTCGTCATACTTCTTAAATGGATTCTGACCCAAAGGATAAAACAGTCACTTAAGTTCATCTTTTGTGAAGTTCATATGAGCTAGTTGGAATTCAGTCCTGCTGAGGGCGTTTGACATACATCATCAGTTATAAGCACTCATCTTTGTTTGTGGTGTAAATGGATATTTGGAAAACCATGTTATGCGGTTATATTTATATATCAATATATTTATATACATTCTTTCAAGTAATGTGTCAGTGGCACATTGCCTGGTCAAGGGCTAAAATCTGTGAAACAACTACAACACAAAGAAATTACTTGGAGCAGGAATAATAAGGAAGATTCACAGAAGACATAGATTATGAGTAAATCCTTAAACAATAGGAGTATTTATCCTGAAATTGAAGCCACAAACAAGTGTGGGAGCAGGACTAATTAGACTATATTTTGAAAACTATGGGAAGGTGGGTCTAATTCTAAATTGTCCAAGGGCAGTGCATAGAAAGCAGACTGATCTTTTACTGGTTCATCATTTTACCTCCGATACCTAGCATCAAGTAGGTTCCCAAGAGATATTTGTTGAAAGAATGCAAAAATGTAAATTCAAGTAAGTGAAAAAGCCAGAGGTAAGGCTGGGTGGGTCAGGATTATCTTCTGACCACCTTTAGGTAAATATTTGACTTTGTTAAGGGAGTTTTGTATGTCATTTCATTCAACTGACCACTTGCCCTTTTCTGCCTGACAGCCAGATATACTAGTGACTTGATGTTCAATCCCCTTTTCATCTACAATCTTACAGCCTCAAGCAGATAATGCCATTTTGCCATGATGAGAATCATGTACAAACTAGTGTTTTCTTCATCTGAGCTTCTGAGTG
The DNA here is from genome assembly GCF_002007445.2 of Ailuropoda melanoleuca. Taxonomy (NCBI): domain Eukaryota; kingdom Metazoa; phylum Chordata; class Mammalia; order Carnivora; family Ursidae; genus Ailuropoda; species Ailuropoda melanoleuca. The sequence goes on from NC_048218.1 coordinate 53,636,932, forward strand.
TGAGAGGTTACTGATATCTACAGCTTAGAGAAAAATCCAAAAAAGAAGCTGAAAAGACATGAGGGAAGAAAGTTCCCACCAAGCAAGACATTTTCTATTGGCCTGTGCTTTACACATCTTCTCAGCACACACGTGCTTAGAAGGCAAATTGTTGCTTCATTAGGAGAGTTTTGTTAGCTAGGAAGACACCCAAGCAGGTCAATAGAAATATATTGTGAGCTGACTGGTACTTTCACCCCATCTGACTTTCATACCCAAAACAAGTGTGGAAGTAGATTTGACATTGTGTGATTCCGGTGAAACAGTCAGAAAATATTACACCTGCCTTAATCTTTGTTAAAAGTTTAGAACAGACCAGAGGAAGATTACTTTAATGGATTTTTAACTGTTCCCTACCTATATGTGTGACCTACTCTAATTCTTTCCCCATAGTGTTGTCAGATGCACGGTTGGAAAAGAGGAACCTTGATCACATTGGCCCTACTTGAAATCCTTCGACATACCCTGTGGCCTTCAGTGTAACATTCAGTCATTAAGATCGAGTACAAAATTCATCAGGCACCCCACATTACCCTACCCTCCTTTCCTTTAATGAGCATTTATTGAGTGCCTACTGTGTGTCTGGACCTGGGCTCATTGCCAGGATCTGACCACAAGTAAGGAATATAGACCTATGGGATCATTTCCCCCTACTTCTTAGCCCTAATCTCAAGGATATTTAAACAGACCCTTTTGCCTTTTTGAATAATAATCTTTGTTTCCACCTCTCCTCCTCCCTACTTTTTGCTTGATTCATACTTGTTCTTAAAAATCTGACCAGGCCCCTGCCCACCTGTCCCTCTCTGGGACCCGCAGGCCAGATGCACACACTCTGCATTGCCACATTGTGTTTTGCTCTTTAATAGCTCTTGTGTGATGGGCTTTTCTCTGAGAGGAAAGCCTGTTTTTCATCTTATCCCCAGCAACTTGCACAATGCCTGCCACACAGTAGGTACTTAATAAACTTTAGGTTCCCTCTTCTTTTATCTTAGAGGTTATCCCTTTTATGATCAAATCTTGTTTTTCAGAGGATTACTTTGATGATGTGGATTTTAATCATTCCTGTGGCAAACATTTCTTGAGAATCTGCTATGTGTCAGTCATTACTTTAGGCACATTTCACTCTCCATTTCTTCAGCGACAATGGTGTTGAAGAAACAGCAGCTCAGCTGTGATATTGTCAGTCTTACATCTTGGCAGAAATACTTCTCAGATTCAGATCCACATGACTCCAAAACCCATGCTCTTTTTTTATGCCCTGCATTTTCATCTGGGATACAGAGAATATCCTGTACATTTTATGTTGCAACTAAGAATATCCTGCAGTTTAAATTCTGTCATAATAAACTCCGTAAGACCTCCAAGTTCACTTGTCACTTAATGAGCATATTGTTAAAAATCCCTTTTACAGTCAGGATCTGAACATAAGAAAACAGGCACTTAGGACTTCTTTTGTTTGTTTGTTAATTAATAATCAGATGGAAAAACAAAATCAGGCTTTGCAGCAGATGGATGAAGGAGAAAGGGGCAATGTGCTCTCAGCCCTTCTCTAAGCTCCCGGATCAAATGCACCAGGAGCTGGTTTGTTGAGAGAAGCTGTTTCGTTTCTCTCCTCAATCACTCTACTAATGGGGGTCTATAGGGAAAGATTTCCACAAGAATGGATGAGGAGGGGCTGAGACAAACATAGAAAAGAGTTAAGCTATGGCTTAACTTAAATTTGCCGATGTTTGTGCAGCAGATTAAAGATGGCTACAAATTTTGACATTCTTCCCATAGAGAAATGAGGTTTATTTCTCCTTCCCCTGAATTTGAGCAGACTCTGGTTGCTTTGACTGATATGACATAGTAGAAGGGATACCCCCTCACCTCTGTGCTCTCTGTTGCCATTTTATTTTCATCTCAATCAGCATTTCTTTTGTATGTCAGGGAAAGTGGATGTTTTAGGTATTTTATAGCAGGATGAATAATTTCCTCTTTAGGATTTGAAACGCTTAACAGGTGGATGATGTAACGTGTATAGTCTATTGCCCCTCTCCAGCCTGTCCTGTCCCTGTCTGCGGCAGCTTAGTGAAGTGATACAGCTTGAGTTTTTATATGGTATAATTTTTAAAGGATTGCTTTGTATTTTTAACATAATAATGTAATTATGGCCATATAACATATTTTATTCTTCCTCTTTACACTTAACATTTTATTATACCCTAAACATTTTCGTACTTCCCATAAACTTAGAATGAACCAAAGGTATATAATATTAACTTTTTTCCTTATAAAATTAACATAAATCCATTAAAAAATTACAAAGTAGAGGAAAGAAAACAAAATTCCAACACTGTCTTTTTTTATAAAGACTTTATTTACTTATTTATTTATTTGTTTGAGAGAGAGTAAGAGAAAGTTCGAGCAGGGGGAAGGAGAGAGGGAGAGAACCCTGAGTGGACTCTTCACTGAGTGTGGAACCTGATGCAGGGCTTGGTCCCATGTCCCGAGATCATGACCTGAGCCAAAATCAAGAGTTGGATGCCCAACTGACAAAGCCACCCAGGCCTCCGAACACTGTCTTTTTTAATGCAATATAGATATCTTTGTGTCCATTTACTTTGCACCAGAAATTGTAAGTATATGGATAAGTATCCATAATTTTATTTAATTCTTATTTAAATATTTCTTAAATATTTAATATTTAATACACTTAAA